>NC_133659.1:107123531-107425690 GCF_037893015.1 Macrotis lagotis | reverse complement strand
CTTTAAGGAGACTGGGAGCCAGGAGGAAGAGGTGAGAGAGAATTCCAGGGAAAAAGGTGACAGCCAGTGAAAGGTCATGGAGTGGAGAGATGGAGTGCTTTGTGGGAAGAATAATAAAACCTGGATTACTAGATCATAGAATATGTCAGGAAGAGTAGAGTATAAGAAGACTGGAAAGGTTGGAAGGGATCAGATTATTAAGGGCTTTAAATGTCAAACAGAATTTTGTAAAATGTCTCAAAAGTCTATAAACTATACTTCAAGCTTCACTAAGACTTTTGGTTCCCTCTGTAAATTTGATCCTAGATCAAATCCTAGAGGTAATAAAAATCCATTAGATCCTAGGGTGTCCTAGATCTTAAAGGTAATAGGAAACCACTAGAATTTACTCAGAATGAAAGTGATGTGGTCAGACCTGGCTTTGAAAAGATCACTTTTAGCTACTGAATGTACTGGAGTGGAGAGAGATGACTTAGGAAGACCCATTAGAAGGCTACTGCAACAATCCATTTAAGAGAAAATAAAGAATTAGTCCAGGTGTTGACCATTTGAATGGAGAGAATGGTTCATAATCAGAGAGATGTTATAAAGATAGAAATTAGATTTAGTAGTGGATTGGAAATATGAGGTGAGTCTAAGTAAAGAGAAGATGACCCGAGAAGAATGAAAAGTTGGAAAGAGGCAGAGTTTGGGGGTGATCAGGTCATTTGATAGTCAGAAAGTTCAGCTGCTTGGACCATTACTATGTTCTTTAACCTAAAAGGGAAAAATCTTGATGGTTCTCCAACACGGCTATCCATTCTCGAATACTTGAGCGTCTTCTTTGGGGGTCCTATTTTCTGAACTTGGGCTGAGACATAGATAATCCAGATTCCACAGTGTAGGAGAAAGAGTATTGGTTTTGTGGAAGAGCTTGTTTGGACTCTCAGTTCCGATACTTATAAGATATTTAAGCTTTCCATAGCTAAACAATGATGGAATTAAATCAGATAAGCTGCTGTGATGACAGAAGAAACCAACCAATCCTACTCAGAGGGAATTTAGATCTCTGTCTCATACAGAAAAACTGCTGCACCCACATCCTTACTTTCAATGTTTTTCTTGGCTATCGTTCTGCCCTATTATACTCTGTTTTAGTCTTAGCTATTCCAATCAGAGTTCCTGCATTCCCATTCCTTCCCATTGCCCACCCTTCCTTTTCTGAACCCCCAACCGACAACTTTTTAAAAATAGCATTTCACTTAGTTTTTCTCTCTGCAAACAATAGGAATGAGGAGGGTAGTGATAGCTGCCTGAAGTTCATCCCCTGAGAAGCTCAGATGAATGGAATCCCCAGAGTCCTGTGTGAGAGATTTTTGTTAGCAAGTCTGCTTCACTAGGCTGACCAAATTCATCAACAGAAGTTTAGTTAGGGACATATTTAGAGACTATTTCCTGGAGTATCAGGGTTCCAAGGAGAGAGTAGAAGGAGTGAAGCTCAGGTGTTTAGGGAATGACCCAAAGGTCAGAGGAAGAGAGAGGGAATCAACAGCTACTGTTTTGCTCTGAACTAGACTAGATAACCACTGAGTTGTTTTCTAAGTCTGACGTTATAACTTCTTTATTGCCTCTGATCATTCACCTACGACTGTCAGAACCCCAACCACCATGATGCTAGATATACTAACTCATATTTCTTTTTCTTTTTTTTTTTTTTTAGGTTTTTGCCAGGCAACTGGGGTTAAGTGGCTTGCCCAAGACCACACAGCTAGGTAATTATTAAGTGTCTAAGGTCGGATTTGAACTCAAGTACTCCTGACTTCAGGGCCAGTGCTCTATCCACTGCTGCCACCTAGCTGCCCCCTAACTCACATTTCTATAATACTCTAAGATCTTCAAAGTACTTTCTTCATAATCACTCTGTGAATTAACTAGTAATCATCATCTCCATTTAACAGGAGACACAAAGCACCCACAGTCATACAGCTAGTAAATGTCAGAACCAGGATTCAGATTGGACTCTCATTCTACTATATACTTATACTTAGATTCTCCTATACTTAATGTCAACCTGCAGTTCAGGCATTTACCCTTTATATTATCACTTCAAGAATACCTTGCAGGGGCCGGTGGGGAAGTTGGTGGAAGTAGATTCCCTCTCAAGGCACCCATGGAACATATTTATTTGGGAAAAATCCAACTTCTTATTCACTTTTCTCTCTCCTGGTAGAGGAGGTGTGTGTGTGTGTGTGTGTGTGTGTGTGTGCTAGATTCAGATTATTGTCATATTGTGAATACTTCTGCAGTTATCTGCTGCCTGCTATACCCTATCCAGGGGCAGCTTGGTATCATTGTACATAAAAGTGCCAGATCTGGAGTTAGGAAGGCTCATCTTTCTGAGTTTCAACCTAGTCTTAGCCACTTACTAGCTATGTGACCCTGAGCAAGTCACTTAATCCTGCTTGCCTCGGTTTCCTCATCTGCAAAATGAGTTGGAGAAAGAAATGGCAAATCACTCTAGTATCTCTGCTAAGAAAACCCCAAATGGGGGTCACAAAGAGTTGAATAAGACTGAAAAAATGAATGAACAACACCACCACCACACTGTGTCTGAGTCAGGATATCTGAATTATGCTTCTGACTCTATTGTGGTTGAAGTTAAGCCTTTCCCCCTTTCGTAGTCTTAATTTCTCTTTTCTTTATAATGGAAAGAATGAAAGTAACCCAGTCTCTTAAAGATAATTCCTAAGTGGGCTCTATCTAGGTCCCATTCCCAATGAAGTTTTCTTTCCTATTCTCCTATAGGCTCAAGTAACACCTTCATTGGGACAGTGACCCCTCAGTTTCAGCTGGCACCAGCAATTCTTCCTTGAACTTCTGGGATCTTGTATATTACTCCTGGTCAAGTTGAAAGATGATATTCCCTTTTTTCCTATATTTGTCTAGTCATAGAAGAACTACGGTAGTTTGATCTACTTTAGAGATCACATTTATATGACTGTAGAAAGAACATGTGCTTGGAGGCAGAGAACTTGGGGCCAAATCCTACCTTGCTTACTCTATATAGGTTAAGTCACAACTCCTAAAAAGAGATGGTTAGACTAGATAACCTCTTAGTTCCTTCCAGATCTAAATCCATTATCCTAAATAGTTATTTCAGGTTTGAAAAATGCTTTAATGTACTATCTCACTGTGTCCTCACACATACCCTAGGTGGCAAATTTAGTCTATTTTCTAGATAACAAGTTTAGAAAATCATGTAATTACTAAAAGTCTGAATAAAAGCTTGAACTCAGGTCCTTGTGCACTATACCCTGTAGATACGTGACCTGTTTTAGTGAAAAAAGCATTGTAATTAAAATCATAAGATTATAGAATTTGGCTAGATTTTTCTACATTCTCATTTTACAGATTGGACGAGTTGAAGTCCGAGTAGTTAAGTGACTTGTCCAAGATCACCTTACTGTAAGTAGGAGCAGAGCTGAGACTGGAAGACCCAATCCTACAATCAGTCCAAAACTGGAAGGAATTTTCAGTAGCCTAATTTACTATAGAAGATGGTGATCTGGGAGTAAGAAATGAGGACAGTACATGATCAGTAAGGTGTTTTCTAGCTCAATATTATATGATGTTGTGAGATTTCTATCCATGTACATTCCTCTAACAAGACATATGGATTGCCCCATGAGAAACTGCTGAGCAGGGCCAGATTACAGCAGTAGTGAATTTCATGGGAGCTGGTTGGCAGAAGGGTGTGTTTGGCAAACTGGAGTTTGCCTGCAGGATACTGTTGCTCTCATGCTAAAGAGAGAGGAAAGTGATTTAACTTTAAATTTTCACAGTTGTAGTATTGCAAGAAAGTCTCATTTGCATAAACCTTTTCATTTTCCTTAGAAAATGCATGTCAAGACCCAGAAGGAGTGGAATTTCTTAATAATGATTAATCAGTTGATGTCTCAAAAAAAAAAAAGAAAAGAAAACAATTAAGGAAAGAGATGCTGAGAAAACTGGGGAGAAAAAAAGTTTTCCAAGGGGTAGACCCACCCAACACACCTCAGTGGCATTTCCTCTTCAACACCTGCATAAAAGTGACCAGCCTTCCCCAGATGTGGCAGAGCACAAGCCATTGAGCCAGCTTGAAGCAGCCCAGGGCTAGAGGTAAGACACCCACATTTCTCCACCTGCTGATTTTTATTCATTGCCATCCAAACCCATCCTTCTTAGCAGGATGGAGTAACTCCAAAAACTTTGTTTTTCCTAAGGGTTTTACAGGTGTTTGATGATCTCTGTAATTTTGGGTTCTAGATTATATAGTCGGGGGAAATGGCTCTACTTGTCTATTAGTATCTCCTTAATTGAATGGGGTTGGGGGGATCAGATCAAGCAGTTTTCTGGGTTTTTCTTATAGGGAAAAGGATCCAGTTAGTTTCTTGGGGAGTGGGAAGGGGGAGAAAAGATATAACAGCAATATCTTTTGAAAGGGTCAAGACATTCAGAAATCTGAATTCAGTGAGGCAACCACCTCCTTAGCAAAAGGCAAGGCAATTTAGACACAAGATGGGTGGGAGTGAGTATCAGGCTGGCTGGCTGGGGAATGAGCTCTGTCTGCAGTTTTTTTTTAAATCTCTGCCAACTTTTTAAGTGAGCAGACAGGCTCAAGAGAGGCTTATTGCTGGAAGGGAAATGTGCTGTTTGTCAAGCATTTTTCTTTCTAGAAGTCCTGTTGGGAACTAGGGGTGCTTTGGGTAGAGTATCAATGGAGAAACAGCAATTGATTTGAGATAAGAGGTTATGCCGGTCACTATTTGTAATCTCTCAATGTGCTGCTTCTACCTGTATGACCCTGGGCAAGTCATTTCATTACTCTAAGCCTCAATGTCCTCATCTGTAAAATGAGGATTTTTCAGGTCTCTTCCAGCTCTACTACTAAAATTCCATGCAGGCAGTTTTCTATCTTGTTGAAGTGGCTGGTGATGGGTTTTTGTTCTGTGTCAGAAGACAGAGAGAGAGAGAGAGAGAGAGAGAGAGAAGGCAGAAATTAATTTCACCTGGGATTTTTTAGTCAGTTTAATTCATAGTTAGAATCATAAGATTCAGGGAGGGGAAGGACCATTCCACTAATTCTGTAGATTTAGAAACTGTAACCTATCCATGAAAATAATTGAGATGGGATTCAAATCTAAGTCTTCTGACTCCACATTCAATGATCCTTCTATTACAACTCACTGCCCTTCTAGAAAGGAGAGGCCATGTGGTAGAGCTCTTAGGGACAGTTCTAATAACTTTGCAAATTCTATCTCATTTGATCTTCATACCAAGGTGGAAGGTGGGTACTGTTCTTATCTCCATTTTATAGTTAAGGAAATTGAGGCAGTCTCTGAAGCTGAATTTGAATTCAGATTTTCCCTCACTCCAAGCTCAGACCTTTATCTACAGCTAGCTACCTAGCAGCTTCTTTAAACACTCGTTCTCTGTAAGATGCTGTCTTAGGTGCCAGGAATAGAAAGATGAAAAATAATGCAAAGATTACAAAGAGTCTGCACAACTTCACCAAAGAGAGGTCAGGCTAGACTAATTTTATTTCTCTAAATTTATTTCTCTTTCTTTATTTTATTTATCTCTCTCTCTCTCTCTCTCTTTCTCTCTCTCTGACAAGATACTAAGTAGATAAAGGGATTATCAGAGATAGGGTTTACTGAGATTTTAGCAAAATCTTTGGTACTATATTATATAGTATTCTTTGGAGAAGGTGGAGTAACGTGGACTAATCAATACTAAAATTTCATGGATTTGGAATTTGATCAATGATTGGACTAAAGAATAGTAGTTCAATGTTCTCCAAAAAAGAGGTCTCTAGTAGAGTGCTTCAGGGACCTGTGCTTGACCCTATAGTTTTTAATGTTTAATCCATTTCTTGGATGAAGGCATAGATGAACTACTTATCATGTTTACAGATGCCACCAAGTTGGATGGGATAATAGCATGCTGTAGGACAAAATCAGGACCTAAAAGGATATTGATATATTAGAACTTCAGGCTGAATCTATTAAGTTCAACAGAGATAATTGTGAAGCTTGGGTACACTTGAGTTCCAAAAAAATCTATTTCTCCATGATAAGGTTGGAGAGGTGAGATTAGCCAACAGTTGTTCTGAAAGAAGATTTGAGGATTTTAGTGGACTAAAAATGCAACATAGTCAGTAGTGTAATATAGTGGCCACAAGCCTAATGTCATCTTGGGTCACACTAAGAGAGTCATAGCTTCTAGGAAGGGGGAGGTGATAGTTTTGTGATTCTCTGAGCTTGATGAATGACATCTGGAGTATTGTGTTCAGTTCTGGGCATTGCAGCTGAAAAATAGATGTTTAAAAGCTTCAGAACATCCAGAGAAGGGCAAACAGCAGGGTGAAGGACCTAGAATTCTTGTCATATAATGATTAATGGAAGAAATTGGGCATTTTTAGACTGGAAAAGAGAAGACTCAGTTGAAAGGGACAGCTTTCCTCAAGTATTCCCGAAGTTGTTATTTGAAAGAGAAAATAAATTCTGTTTTGTTTCAGAAGTGAAAACTAAGGTCAAGAAGTGGAAATGTAGAAGAGGCTAATGTTGGTTCAGTGGCAGAGAAACTGCCTAACATTTCAAGCTATGTATAAGTAGAATGGGCTGTCTCAGGAGGTAATGGGGTTCCCCTCATTAGAGATTTTTAAACAGAGGCTCTTACTCAACTGCCCCACAAAGGCTTAAGATGAGGAGAAAAATGTGGTCTGATGGGCCATTACCAGAATAAGTAAAAGGAAGAACATCCAAAGCACAGTGAAAATATTAGTGTTATTCCCATAGGCTTTGATATCTGCCAACAGGATACGAGAGAGAGAGAGAGAGAGAGAGAGAGAGAGAGAGAGAGAGAGAAATGAGTCATCCCAATGTCTGATCTCAAGGGCAGAGGTAAAATGAAAATAAAGCCTTCTGATTCCTTAGTGATATAGGCAGATCCACAGTGGAAGAGATTGTGGTGTGCCTTGCAAATCACATCTATCTTTTTACAAAGGAGAGAACTGAAACACAGAGAGGGAAAGTAACTTCCCAGAATGCATAGTGGAAAGATAGTGCTTGAACCCAGGTATTCTAACTATGAGTTCAATGATTATTTCCCTGTACCCTGTTGCCTATCTTTACTTAACTTGAGGGGATATTTTATCACCTCCATTTCCCATTTCTTCTGTTGTATGAGTGTATATATAAAAGTATGGGAGGCTTCAATGTATGGTTGTTTTTAATCAATTTTAAACCTGAGTAAAATGAAAGACTTATTGGAGCTATATGGTAACAAGATCTTGACTCTTTGTGGTTGGGTGAGGGATATAATTTTTAAAAAATTATTATTAATAACTTTTGTTTTTATCTTTATTTCTAAATGCATTGGGGGAAAGTGGATCTACATTTACTGCTTTTCAAAATTCTCATAGCACTTGGTACAGGACCTTACCCACAGAAGACTCCCAGATAAATATTTGTTTAATTGAATTGTTGCTAATTCTCAGAGCATTTTTTTAAACTTTGTTTTTTCCTATTTAATTGTGAAAACAAGTCTTTCTACCCCCCCACTCCTTTTTTATGAAGTTCTGTTGACTCATACCCAGAGTGATGCTCAGACAAATATGTTCTCTGAGAATTAAAACCATTTTATCACGCTTTGGAATTAGAAAGGGAAGTGGAGGAATTAGAATGTAATTGATTCAAGAACATTGGATTCCACACTGTTGCTTTTAGGAATTTTCATGAATCGTCAGATTATGTATTATTGATTCTGATGCTTTTTGCTTTAAAAGTCTAAGAAAGGAGATGATGGAAGATTTTTTTTTAATTTTCTCTCAGATATATTCCCAGTGGACTAGCTATCTTCCATCGCCTTCAGGACAATGAAGCTTTCTGGATTTCCTCTTTGTCTTCTGTGTGCAACCCTTTTTCTGTGGTTATCACACGCCTGGTCTCTCAGGAGGTGTCTGGTCTCCATGGATATACATCACATTGAAAAGACCTTCCATGGAATAAAAAATGCAATTGTGAGTATGGACTCAGCTGGGGAATGAGAATGGGTACAGATATACACTAGATGGTTCAGTGATTAGAGCAATGGTCCTGGAGTCAGGAACACACAAATCCAGCCTTAGACACTTATTAGCAGGTGACCCTGCACAAGTCACTTAACCTATGTTTGCCTTAATCTACTGGAGAAGAAAATGATAAATAGCTTCAATATCTTTGGCAAGAAGACTTTATGGTCAATGCCATCCATGAGTCATAAAGAGTCAGACACAATTAAACAGCAAAAGCAACAGATAAGCCCAGACCTTGTTCAAAACAAGTACCTCCTGGTAGACTCCAGAAGATTATCATAATAGCTAGCTAGCATTTATATGATGCTCTAAGATTTGCAAAATGATTTTAAGAATTTATCCCATTCTGTTCTCACAACAACTCTGTGAGGTGGTATTTTATTGATCTATTTTATAGATGAGGAAACTGAAGTTGATAGCACAATTTGCCCAGGTTACTTAACAAGGAAATGATTAGGAATGGATATGAACTCAGTCAAACAGTCAAGCTCAACTCCTATCTTCTGAATGTCTTTCCCAGTGCCCATTCCCTTCTCTAGACCTAATCTGTAAGGATTCTCTGAGAATCCTTTTTACCTGGTTATTTCTATGTTTTCTCCTCCATTAGAACTGAAAACAAGTACTGTGATTTTTATATCTCTTTGCATTACTATCTCTTAGTGTGGTACCAAGAGCATTTGACTGACAGACTGACCCTAAGTGGGACGTTGTAGGGGAGGGGTAGAGGTGGAGGATAGAATGTCCAGTCTTTGGAGGTCAAGGAAAAGAAAAAGAAATAGGTCTGATTAAAAGGGTCACCAAGGTTCCCATTTTCTATCTCTTGCCTGAGTTCCCTCAGCTTTCAAATAGTATTCTAGCTGTTTATGTGATCAACAGATTACCACACTGCCCATGTTGACTCCCACACCCACAATCGTTCTCTTGTTCTTAGACTGCATGTTCTGACCCAGTTTTTTTATTTCAGGTCAAAGATGTCAAAGCAGAAATCATACTGTCAGGAAGAACAACAGATTATAAAGTCACAACTATTACCCACTAGCTTGGGTTCTTAACCATGTTTCTCAGGCATCATTTAGAGCTCCTAGGTGTGGGGAAATATATCTACACACATAAACACACATGTATATGCTTATATATTTGTACATAAATATATGTGCATATTGTATGTATGTAAATACACAGTTATTATTTATGTGTTTGGGAATGAAAAGGTCACACTCAAATAAATGTAATGACCAGTATTGCTCAGAACAGAAGATGAAGCCCTCCTCCCTCCTAATAGAGAGTTGGAGGACAATGGATGAATAACATACATTCTCAGTCATTAATCAGTTGGTTTTATTTAACTGTTTTCATTTGTTGTAAGGAAGAGAACCTTAAGGAGAGATGAACCTAGAAATGATTGTGACAGATGACCAAAAGGAATCAATCTTTTTTTTTTCACAATGTGAGTCTCAGAGAAGTTATGGGATTTGCTCAGGGTCATACAATGTATAGACAACAAAGAGACAAAAAAACCACCAAAATCCTGAGCCCTGTTACCAACTACTAGAGTAGAGTGAAATGTCATCCTGGAAACATATAATGGTCCCAAAAGTTACCTGATAATAGTCTGGAATTCACAATGTCTAGCTTCTCTTAATTGATTAATTGGTTAATGAGGCTCAGGGATAGACAGATGGCACAATGGCTAGACCACTGAGCCTGGAATCATAAAGACTCATCTTCAAGAATTTAAATCTGGCCTCAGACACTTACTAACTGGTTGACCCTGGACAAGTCATTTATCCTTGTTTGCTTCTGTTTCCTCATCTGAAAAATGAGCTGAAGAAGGAAGTGGGGAACCACATCAGTATCTTTGCCCAGATAACCCCAAATGAGGTCACAAAGGGTAGAGCGTGACTGAAACCAACTGAACAACAACTGAGTCTCAGCATCTCCATCTTCACCATTGAACAGTTGGCAGGCAAGAAGAAAAGAATAGAAACTATTTTGAATTCTTTGGCAGGTGCATATTGAGTGATGCCAAGGGGACCTCCCTCAATGCCAAAATAAAATTATTAACAACTATCCCACCTCCACCTCCACAACATGTGTTGAGCATGAATGTGTCAGAATTATCTCTTTACCAGAAAAGAGTGCAGCCTGCCAGGGCCCCAGGCCAATCTCCACATCAAGGGAAACCCCTGCTATTCTCCAGTTCCACTGAAGGCTGACACAGTGGAAGTGAGGTGAAACTGCAGCAAGAGGGATGTAAATTCAACTCAAGAAAGAACTTACAGGCATTGTTGTGAGATATGAAACTGGATGAAAAGGGAGGAAACTGAAAATGCAAATATCATCCTTCAAATGATAAGTGGAATGGGTCCTGGATTGGCAATTTGAGGACCTGGGTCCAATCCTTATTTGGTCACCTGTGTGACTGGGCAAATAATTCAACCTCTCTGAACTATATGTTCTCATCTGTGAAAGGAGAGGAATGGATAAAAAAGATTTCTAGGGACCCATCCAGCTCTATTTAATGACTCTGTGAATGGATAATTTTGTTGGGAAAATGAAGTTGAAAAAAATACAATTACCAGTTTTTGTAAATATGTTTTAAACTGTTCAGTAACTCCCCCCCCAAAAAAAATCTGCAATTGCATTTCAGTGGTCACTCCCTACCTTCAAGTAGAAGGCCTTATGGGATAGTCCCATTGAATTGCTTTGAGGAAAATGATGGTTTTAAGAGATAAGCAGATGAACCATCAAGTGACTTGCATTATTCTAAGATTGTACCATTTCCAAAGATGGGCCTACCCCAGTTACTTTTCGGTCAATGTGACCCATGAAACTAGATGAAAAATATCCAATGGCCTTTCCTGAGCTCAAACATTTACAATACAAAAGAATACACAAACATCATGATAGAGTGAAAAAACAAACAACCTCCATACTAGAGTCATTGGATCTGGATTCAGATGCCACCTCAGAAGTTTGACCTTGAGCAAATCACTTAATCTCATCTCACCTTTTGGGACTCAGTTTCTTTGGGTGTAAAGTGGCTCCTTTTCCTGAGTTTAAATCCAACCTCATACTCTTAGTAGCTGTGTGACCCTGAACATGTCATTTTAACTTGGCTGCCTCAGTTTCCTCATCTGTAAAAAAGAATTAGAGAAGGAAATGGTACACCACTCCAAGGTCTCTGCCAAGAAAACTCCAGATGGGGGCATGAAAAGTCAGACACTACTGAAAAGACCACCACTACTACCCATAACAATAACAAGCTGAGGGATATTGAACTAGATGGTCTTTAAGAGCTCTTCCAGTTCAAAACTGATGATCTATGAGCTAAATGCTTCCAAAGGTTGCTGATGAGATGTTATGTGAGTCTACAAGGTGAAGTCACTATTTTTGATGGGGAAGGTGGAAATCAAGGAAAACTTCCTAGAGAAGGTGGCATTGGAGTTGGACTTAAATAATAACTCATATTTATCAAATATTTTTCTCCCTAGAATAGCCATGTGAGGCTAGATCTGAGATTTCATTGGTGTGCAGAGCAACTAGAGGGCAATCCTTCCACCGAGACATCTTGGATGCAGAAAGAATTGCCTAGAGCTATAATATTAATAGCTAACATTTTATAAAGCTCTTATTATTTTCTGGGTATTTTGCTAAATGTTTTACAATTATTATCTGATTTGATCATCATAGTAATGCTGGGAGGTAGGTGTTTTAGATATCCCCCTTTTACAGATGAGAAAAAACAGGCAAATGGGGCTGCCCAGGGACAGACAGCCACTAAACACTTGAGGTTGGATTTGAACTCAGGTCTTCCTGATCCTAGCCAGAAGCTCAATTCACTGTTCCACCTAGTTTCCCTAAAACTATAAGAAGTTAATTTGTCCAAAGTCCCATTTGGACCAAAGTACACTTGTACTCAACTGCCAGTCCTCTAAATTGAAGCCCCTAGTGCCAGTATAATTATCCCCAATTTATAGAAGAACTGAAAGATTAAGTGGCCTGCTTGTTGCCTCACAGCTAATAAGACTGGAATAAGGATTCAAACCCAGATGTCCTCACTAAGCCCAGTTCTTTCTCCACAATATTGCTATGGGATAAGGTCAAAACAGCAAAGACTGAGACAAATATTTAAGGCAGAAAGATAAGTCTTTTAAGAAACTTGTGTTGTTGGGAATGGGGTGGGGGGGAAGAGAGGTTTGAGGTGATGAAACTCCAGAGGGAAGAAGGCAAAACTCAACTCCCATTTTGCTTCTGTTTTCTCTCCTAAGGTATGTGAGGTTCACACTGGAAAGTACAGAACTACAACAAAAGATTAACATGGAATTGCAACTCAGATCAATGAGGAGATGATAAGAGAGTAGTACCCCCAGGGGTTGAAGTTACTAGCCTTAGATCAACACATTCCAAGGTATTGAAAGAACTGGCACAAGGTGGTTGCTGAGTCACCATCAAGGAGCTTTGAAAAGTCCTCACAAATAGGAGAGGTATCACAGGACTGAAGACATTTCAGGGTTGTCCCAATTTTCAAAAAGGTGAATTTTTTAAAGTATAATCTGGGGTAGCCTGACTCTATTCCAAGCTGAAATGTAGAATATATAATTAAAGGGATGATTTGTGAGTACTTAGAAAAGGAAGAAGGGATTTGATTATATCGTGTCAAGTTAACATAATGCTCTTTTTTTTTTTTTTGGTGGTTACTAGACTGTAGTCTGGAAAAATCACACCAATGCTAGTATATCTTCATTATAGGAAGGTATCTAACATAATCTTTTGTGATATTCTTGTGGATTAGATGGAGACATGGGGATTAATTAACAGTGTGCTCGGGTGGGTTTGGAAAGAATTGTACAGCTGCACCCAAAGATGAATAATTAATAGGTCCATGTTAACCTTTATTCTAGAGGTTTCTGTCCTTGCCTAGGGGTAGGTAAAAATTTAAGAGGCAGCTTGGTGAAATTGTAGGGGCAGTTAGGAGACAGAGGGGATATAGAGTGCTGGAAGTGGAATCAGGAAGACTCTCATATTCCTGAGTTCAAATCTTGCATCAGATTCTTACTAGCTGTATGACCTTGGATAAGTTACTTATCCCTATTTGCCTCAGCTCATCTGTAAAATAAGCTGTTTGGGGGCAGCTAGGTGGAGCAGTGGATAGAGCCTCAGCCCTGGAGTTAGGAGAACCTGAGTTCAAATCTGACCTCAGACACTAAAGAATTGCCTAGCTGTGTGACCTTGGGCAAGTCACTTTAACACCATTTCCTTCCAATCCTCCCCCCCCCAATAAGCTGGAGAAGGAAATGGCAAATTCTTCCAGTATATTTGCTAAGAAAACCCCAACTGGGATCATGAATAGTCAGATATGCCTGAAAAATGACAGAACCAAAAAAAGTGGCACAGTGGATAGAGCTCTAGATCTGGAGAAAGGAAGTCCCAAGTTCCTATTTGGCTTGACATTAATGGTATAAACCTTGAAAAATCACTTAATCTTTGTTTGCTTCAGTTTTCATAACTATAAAATGAGTAATAGCTTGATAATACTTTTCAGAGTTATTATAATGATCTTTCTTTTTTTTTAGGTTTTTTCCAAGGCAAATGGGGTTAATTGGCTTGCCCAAGGCAACACAGCTGGGTCATTATTAAGTGTCTGAGGTCGCATTTGAATTCAGGTACTCCTGACTTCAGGGCCGGTGCTCTATCCACTGCGCCACCTAGCCGCCCCAGAGTTATTATAATAATCTGATGACATTTGCTGTACTTAGCACATTTTAGATATTAGATTAACACTTATTCCTTTCTCTTCCCCCACGGTAGAAGAAAAAGTTGCAGGAGTGGATATTGACTGGACTTTGGTAGAAAAGGAAGGTATCAAGGAGCATTATTGGCTCTTAGAAGTATTTTGGAGAAATAAACTCTGGCTAAAAACCATCTATTTTGCTCACTTTTTAAATGACTGAACTGAAGAAAGTATCAAAAAAGGTAATTTCCTCCATCATGTGGATAGCATGTTGATAGTGACCTACATTGTAGGTTGGTAGATATTACTTCTTTTTTTTCCCCCAAAATGATTTACTTCTAATAAGAAGACTCAACATGGTCACCTCTAGCTTTTAATTTCCATTTTGACGTGATTTCCCAAAGTCTCCTCCTCACAATTTTCTAAATCATCTCCTCTTCTATACTCGTTCCTCCACTCCACTTCAGCTGTACACAGGATGGTCATAGCCTTGATCTTGCTATCACCCACAAATGTTCTACTTTCATGTTGACGAGTTCTAACATAACTTTATCTAATCATAATAGTTTATCATATCTTTCCCTTGCTTTGTAACCCTTAATCCTATTCTTAATCTTTAATGTGAAATCTATTTCCCCTCTATCTTCAGTTCTTTCCCAGGCTATGCTCCAAACACTGGCTATATTTTCCTCCTTTCTTGGTGAAACAAATCAACTTTACCCTGTCTTCTAGTTGCTTGCCCCCATACCTATCATTGATCATGTCTTCCCACATCTTACTCTTGGATTACTTCCAACATCCAGAAGCTTCCTTTCAATTCCTATGCTTTGAATAGAGCTGGAGAAAATCATATTTATTGGGTCTACTATCAATATAGACTATAAAATCTCAACTACAGCAAAGCAATCATGTTAGACTTCCATGCACTATCTCACTCATCACACTATTTTAAACCTTTTTATCCCTCTTCTAGCATTTCATGGCAGCCCCTGTCTTTACTCCTTTATCTCAGCTCTGTGTATTACATTTTATTGAAAAAAAAATGGAGACTATTCACCAAGAGCTTTCTTCTGCCTTCCTCATCTCCCATCTCTCATCATTCAGATGTTTTCCTTAACTAACTCTTCCTTCACTACTGTTTTATATGAAGAGACAAGACAAACCTCTTATATGTATCTTTGTTCCCATCCCATTCTGTCTTCTCTAGTGTATTGCCCCCATGAGCATCCTCACTCTCTTCCCCATCTACTGGTCTCTTTTCTTCTGTCTATAAATTCATACCACCTCCATCATCCTTTTTTTTTTTTTGCAAGGCAATGGGGTTAAATGGCTTGCCCAAGGCCACACAGCTAGGTAATTATTAAGTGTGTGAGGCTGGATTTGAACTCAGGTACTCCTGACTCCAGGGGGGGTGCTCTATCCACTGTGCCACCTAGCTGCCCCTATCATTCTTTTTTAAAAGAAAGTCTTGGGACAGCTAGGTGGTGCAGTAGCTAGAGTACCAGCCCTGGAGTCGGGAGGACCTGAGTTCAAATTTGATCTCAGACATATAATAATTACCTGTGTGACCTTGGGCAAGTCACTTAACCCCATAGCCTTGCAAAAACTAAAAAAAAAGTCTCACTTAATTCAATCATTCCCACTAATTATTGTCTTATTCCTCTAATCTGCTTCCTATCTAAACTCCCTGAAAAAGCCAGCTCTACTTTGTGCCTCCACTTCTTCTCTTCCCTCTTAATTCTAACATTCTGCAATCTGGTTTCTAACTTTACAGTTTAAAAGAAAGATTACTAATGTTTTCTTGATTGCCAGATCTTATGACTTTTTCTCAAATTACATTCTTCTTGACCTCTCTACAGCATTTGACACTGCTTAGCACATTGTAGGTACTTGGTACCTACTTGGTAAATAATAGGCACTGAATAAATGCTTATTTCCTGCTTGCCTACTTTCCTCTTGGACTGTTCAGATTGGTGATCCTAGAAACATTTCAAGTTCAGAAACAGAGCTCATTTTCTTTTCCTCCATATCTTTCTTATGAATTTTCCAGTCAAGAGCACCATCATTTTCAAACACTCTCAGGCATATAGCCTTAGTATCATCCTTGAGTTCGTACTTCCACCCTAGTCATATATCCAATCCATCAACATGTCTTGAAATTTCTGCCTTCACATCTCTTGTATATGAACCCTTTTCTTATTTATTTATTTATTTGGTTTTGTTTTTTTTTTTTTAGGTTTTTTGCAAGGCAATGGGGTTAAGTGGCTTGCCCAAGGCCACACAGCTAGGTAATTATTAAGTGTCTGAGACTGGATTTGAACTCAGGTACTCCTGACTCCAGGGCCAGTGCTCTATCCACTGTGCCACCTAGCTGCCCCTATGATCCCTTTTCTTCACTCATACTGCTGCCATCCTTGTGCAGGTCCTCATCACCTCATGCCTGATCATTTGCAGTAGGCTTTTTGGTTATTGGTAATAGTCTCCTTGCTTCAGATCTCTTTACATTCCAATCCATTCTCCACTTAGCTGCTAAAGTGATTTTTCCTAAAGCATAGGTCTGCCATGAAATCTTCCACTTAATAAACACTGATGATTTTTTTTATCTCCAGGATACGGTTTTTAGAGTCCTTCACAACCTCACCCCTTCTTACCTTTCCATTCTTTTTCTTCTTTATATAACCCTCTGCAAAGTCTAGGACTCAGTTTTACTGATCTTCTCACTGTTCTTCATACAATGCTCCTTGTTCTGACTCAATACCTTTGTCCTAGCTGTGCCCCATGACTAGAATGCTTTCCATCCTCACTTCCACTTCCCAGTTTTCCTAGATTTCTTCAAGAAGCCTTTTCCAGCTCTCCACCCCTGCCACCTTATTAGTGCTTTCCCTCTGAAATTCCCTTTCATTGTTTCCATACATGTACTATATATTATATATCATTCTTTGAATGTTATCTCTCCCTATTAGAATGTGAGTTTCTTGAGGGCTGGTATCATGTCATGTTTTTGCCTTTCTTGGTATCCCCAAGATTTAGTATATGGCATATGGGCTTGGCTCTTGGTCATGGAACCTATAGTGATGGATCAGGTCTGTCTGTTGCCCAGTTTCAGAAAAATTGACTTCCCTTTGTGATCTGCTGGCATCCAGCAGAGGATAGAACACTGGAATGATGGAGAACTGTGTTCAAAATCCAGTAATAGATACTTATTAACTATATAACTTGTTGCTTAACCTAGTTCTACCTCAGTTTCCTCAATTATAAAATAATAATAATAATAGGGCCTACCTCCCAGCATTGCTATAAATATAAAAAAGAGATAATGTTTGTAAAGCCCTATTATAATTTTTAGGGTAGCTAGATGATGCAGTGGATAGAGCACTGGGCCTGGAGTCAAAGAGACTCATCTTCCTAAGTTCACATCCAGCTTCAGACTGTGTAACTAGCTGTGTAATGATTGGCAAGTTTCTTAACCCTGTTTGCTTGTTTGCTTGATTGTAAAATGAGCTGAAGAAGGGAAATGGCAAACCACTTCAATAATTTTGCCAAGAAAATCCCAGATGAGATCATGAAGAGTTGAAGACAACTGAACAAGAGCAACTTTTATTTATTATTATTAATTATGAGAGTTTATGAAACATTATATATGTCAGATTTTTACATATTGATTAGTTTTGCTGAATTTTTTCTTGTGCTTTTCTCTATCTTCTTTTTCTTTCTCTTCCTTTTCCTTCTCCTCCTCCACCTCTTCACCTCCTCCTTCTCTTCTCCTTTCTCCTCCTCCACTTTCTCCTTTCTCCTTCTCCTCCTCTTTCCTCTTCTTCTTCTTCTTCTTTTTCACTTCTTCTTCTTGTAAAACCATTATAAAGGAAGGCTCTCTGAAAACAGAAATAGAAGAGATAGAAGGGAAAACCCAGGCAAAATATATCAATTAAAATCTCTTATTGGAAAGAAAAAATTACTACATTCAAGAAGCCTCCAAAAATCTCCTTTTTGCCAAGACCAAGTTGGGAGAAGGGAGAATGACTAACTTTTTTCTCACTCTCACCCCAATACACATGCAGACAGTATACCTTTCCCACTTTTGTGTATGTTTCCTCTTAGGATTTCTTCCTTCCCATTGGAAAGTTACCTTTAAGAGGTGAACTTATTTGTGGGAGATAGAGACCAACAATAAAGCTATTACCTGTTAGTTCTTCTGTGTATTAAATTATTGCATTTATTAAATATTTCCCTACCTGATTTGTAGTTCTTTCATCTATGATAGAGAATGCTCATGGGAATGTTTACACCATAATACAAATTCCTGAAATACTCCATATAGAACCTGGAGATAGATGGAGACACAGATTATGAAGAGGATTTTTAAAATTACAAATAATAATAACTCATATTTCTGCAGAGAGTTGGATTAAAAAACTTTCTTCACAACAATACTATGGGATAGTGCAAAGTAGTAATATCTCCATTTTACACAGGGAGAAACTGAGGCTCATTAAAGTTAAGAGAATTGCTCAAGGTCACTCATCTAGTAAATGGTGAAGTTAAGATTTTTAAACTACATCTTTGGACTCCAAATTCAGTGCTCTTTCTACATGGTTATGCTACCTAGCGAATTCTAGAAGGGGAAAGACCACAGAAACCAAAGTTAAAAAGGACCTCAGAACAGAAGTCCACAGTGAAACCCCTTTCTGATATAAGCAGATCTTGAGTCTACTATTTCCCCATCCAGTCTGTACTTGAATCGAGAAACCTTCATAGACAATATGGAATTCAATCTGTGTCTTAAGAGAATAGTCATGATTTGATCATGGAAAGTGGATAGAGTAGAGTATTCTAGGCAGGGGAACACTATTTACAAAGTCAAAGATTGCATACAGGGGTTATGCCCAGAGAAGAGTGAAGGAAATGATGAAGGAACTAATTGCCTGGAACCAAATTTCATGAAGGAAGTAGTGAGTAAAGTATGGTAGGGAGGGTTAGGAAAAATTGTTGAGAAACTCTAATGCCACATACAGGAATCTGGATCTGTCCTTACAGGTTACAGAGAACCATCCAAGATTTTTGTCCAAGAGAATGACATGTAGCAAAAGATTCATCTAAAAGTAATCAGTAAAATAGCCGAAGAGTAGAGGGGCAGGAGGTACAGATTACAGTATGAAGGTTGTTACAATAACCCTGAGGATATCTGACTTAGAGTAATGATGGTGAGAATGGGAAAGGAAATGGTATATGAGAGAAATTCCTTCATGAAGAATTTAGCAATAGATAAGAGACAAGGGAAGGCAGTTAGGTGTGTAGTGATAGAGTCCCAGATCTGTAGTCTGAGTTCAAAGCCAGCCTCAGACAAGTCTAAGTACTAGCTTTGTGATCCTGGACAAATCATTTAACTGTCTCAATTTCCTCATCTGTAAAATGAAATGAAAAGATAATGGCAAACCACTCCAGGAACTTTGCTAAGAAAACATCATGGGGGTCTAAAAGAGTCAGCTAGGACTGAAACAGCTCATCAGCAACAACAGCAACAACAAACAGCAGATGAAAGAGAGGAAAGAATCCAATACCTCTCAACTTTCTATACTGAATTACTAGATCAGTGGTTACAGAAACCTCAGAGTCTTGAAAGGAATATAATTTGGAAAGGAAAAAGATTTCATCTGAGAAGAAACAGGACCAAATATTTTTGCAAATGACAAATGTAATAATTTGTTTTGCTGTTCTGGTGCTTTTTTTGTTATTCTTTTCTTTCTTCTTAGAGTCAGAAAGGAAATAAATGTCAGTTAATTGAAAAATTAAATTAAATTAAAAAAGTGGTAAGCCATAAATGAAGTAGTCATGAAATATAGATTCATGAAATTTCAGTGGTCTCTTATGGCCTCTAGGATAAAATCTATACCCCTTTCTATGGCATATAAAGCCCGTCCTCCTCTTTATTCAGTGTCCAACTCTTCATGATCCCATTTGGGGGTTTTCTTGGCAGAGAAACAGGAGTGGCTTGCCATTTTCTTCTCCTGTTCATTTTATAGATAAGGAAACAGGGGAAAGGGATTAAGTGAATTACCCACTAGCTAGTATCTGAGGCTGGATTTGAATTTTGGAAAACAAGTCTTCCTGATTCCAGATCCCCTACTTCATCCACTCATCCACTGATCTCCCTACTCCACCTTATCTTTCTAGGGTGATGAAACAAGATGCCATTTCATAAACTTCCATCTCCCAGCTCTATGCCTTTACATGAATTGTCTTCCATGCCTAGAATGTTCTCTCCCTACTTCTCTCCCTTGATTTATTTATTCATTCATTTGTTCATCTATCTATCTATCTATCTATCTATCTATCTATCTATTTATTTATTTATTCATTTATTTGTTCATTTATTTGTTTGTTTTTTCCAACTACTTGTAATGGTAGTTTTCAACAATCTTTTTTTACATTTTTCTCCCTCCTTCCCTCCCTTCCAATCTCCTCCTGAACAAAGCAATGTAATATAGGCTCTACATCTATAATAATGCTAAACACAGATCCATATTAATCATGTTGTGAAAGTAGAATCATATCCAAATGAAAAGAGAAAAAAATATATGACAACTTTTTCCAAAATTCTCTCTTCTTCTTGTAGCCTTTAAATTAACTTCCTCCAGACCACCTTTCCTGATTCCCCAATCAGATCTCCAAATTTTTCTGTATCACAGTATAAGTATCATTTTCTCCCAATGAAAAAGAAACTTTTCCAGAGCCATCACTATTTCACTTTTGTCTGGGCATCCCTAGCACTGTTAGACGGAATCTGGCCTTTAAGTAATTGGTAAATGCTAACTAAATACTCATCAGACAATACTCATTAAGAAACAGATTCATCAGACTGAAAAATTCAGACTCAAAGACACCAGCAGCTACAAATACATCAAAGTCCCCAGAACATCATATGTGCTAAGATGGAGGGGAAAGAATGGCCATTCTGGTGAGCTAAATCAAGTTGTGCTTCCTGGATGGAATGGATGCATCCCATCCCAAGTAAATCAATAGAACAGAAACTCTGAATGTCTGTTCTCCAATGTCCTTGTCCCTGGCTGCTATCCGAAATTACTTTGTATTTGCAAACAGAGTCCTGTTCTCAACCAATCAACAACTATATTGATAAAGGGCCTACAGTGTGCCAGACTTGGGCACATACAGTTCCCTATCTCCTGACTCCTACCCTAGTGTTCCTTGCACACAATCACCCTCTCTCCCCACTCTGGTCCTATCTATTTTCAAGCTTTCCTGCTGGAAACCATACCCTTTTTTCCTAGAAAAAAAGTCAAGGAGGGCTTCAGATTCACAGAATGCCAGAACTGGAAATGACTTAGAGGTCAGTTCAATCCAACAACCCATCCAATGACTGAATGTTTCTATGATACTTTCGCTTTTACAAAGATCTTGACAAGCATTATCACAATCACCTCTGAGGCAGGAGCTAAAGATATATTCATCCCATTTGACCTAGGGGGGAAGTGAAGCTCATATTTGCCAAGGTCACACAGTATCTGATATGAGATTCAGACTCATCTTTCAGATTCTCAGGCCAATGTTCCAACCCCTGATCTGGTGCTGACAAGGCAATTGCAAAGCAAAATATCTAAGAGCTTTTAAGCAGGCTGATTGATAATTTGGTATGGCCTTCAAATGATATTATAAATATCCAAATGGCCCTTGAGAGAAAAAAAGTTCCCTATCCCTGTTCTATACCCACGATGTCAAACTCAAATGGAAACAGAGGCTACTAAATTCAAACATAAGGACCCCTATGGACCACATATTGATTTAGTTTGAAAATGTGATATTACCTGTTTTATCATATTTTATTTTGCTGAATATTTCATAATTACATTTGAATCTGGTTTGACCTTCACTGGGAGAATATTGGGGGCCACACATGCCCCTACAGCATGCTGCCTCCAATAGGGCAATCCTCAACATACTATCCCAGCTTTTAGTTGGGTAAATGGTCTGCCTAAATCTTTGCAGGGACTTTAAAAATCTCATGGCAAATATGCAGCATCCTTCAGTTTGGCTAGACTACTCATGTCCTAGTCCCAGTAGCTGTGAGTCTTTCACATCCCCCCCCCCCCCCCCCCCCCCCCCCCCCCCCCCGTTCTTCAGGGTAGAAGACTGGATGTTCACCCTCAGCCTTCATTCTAGGGTTCTATATCTCTCTCAAGGTCACCAAGTCATCACACCATAACACTGCTTCACTTGTCTCCAACTAATCCTTCCTTATTTTGCTCTAAACTAGCTTTAAAAAAATCTGTTTATTGTTCCTTTTAAAATATATACTATCGGGGGTGGCTAGGTGGTGCAGTGGATAGTGCACCGGCCCTGGAGTCAGGAGTACCTCAGTTCAAGTCTGGTCTCAGACACAATAATTACCTAGCTGTGTGGCCTTGGGCAAGCCACTTAACACCACTGCCTTGCAAAAACTAATAAAATAAAATATATGCCATCTATTTAAATCTCTTTCCTTATCTTTGCTTTCTGTGGTCTTCTAACCAGTTCCAAGGTCACACTTCTATATTATTTATTAATTTTATCAATAAGAGTCAATAAAAATTTATTAAGCACCCACTATGTGCCATTGCTGAGACTACACAGAAAGAGGGGAAAAAATTAGTCCCTAGTAGTTTCCAATCTAATGGGGAGACAACATGAAGACAGCAAAATACAGATAAATTCTCTCTATACAGGCTAAATTGGAAATGATTACAGAGAGAAGGTCCTAGAATTAAAAGAAATACAATGCAGTATACAATAGACACAATAATAGATAGGTTTGGAGGGAGAGGAGGGAGCTTGGATAGAAAATTTAGTTAAGTGACCATACTTGCTTTAGTCCCTTATTAACTTATAGTTTAGTACAGGAATAAAATACCAAAATGGAGAATTCTAATACATAATAAGATATAAGAATTCAGTTCCGTTTCACAGAGTTCTTAAACATCTGCTATGTGTAAGTTAGAGTAGATGTGGTACAATGGATAGAGTGTCAGACCTGGATCAGGAAGATTCATCTTCCTGACTTCAAATCTGTCATTTACTACCTATATGAGCCTGGGCAAGTCACTTAACTCTATTTGACTCAATTTCTTCATCTGTAAAATAAGCTGGATAAAGAAATGGTAAATCCCTCCAGTATCTTTACCTAGAAAACTCCAGGAAAGACTAACAGACTTCCTTCTATGGGGCGGGGAGCAAGATTGGGGAAAAATTGTAAAATTCAAAATAAATAAAATCTTTCTTAAAAAAAAAAAAAAGAAAACTCCAAATGGGATCATGAAGTGTCAGATGTGACAATAACAGCAAAAGAAATGAAAATATGAAAAACAAGACAGTCCTTGTCCTCATTATACTCTGCTGGAATTATAAAATAAATTAGTAGACAGTGAATGGTATTGAAAAAGAACTCTGGATCTGGAGTCAGGAGATATGAATCAGGCTGCTGGTGAAACCTGGAGCAAATCACTTTATTTCTCTTATTCTCACTTTCCTTATCTGCAAAATGAGGAGGGGTGACCTAGGTTACCTCTAAGGTCTCTTCCAAGAACTCAATCATATAATCTTTTAAAACATTTTTTAGATTCAATTTAATTTTCTTTATTTTTATTTTCAATTTTCTCCTTCCCTCCCACACTCATTGAGAAGGCAAGACATAAGCACGTCCTATCATCTTAAAGCTAAAAGTAACCATTGGGATAATTTTATCACCCATTCCCAAACCCTTAGTTTCCCCATCACAGAAAAAAATACCACTTTATTTGAAAAGGGGGAAATGAGATGGAGAAAACTGCTGAGGAGACCAAAGAGATGAAGTGGTTCATCCAGGGTTATTTAGTGAATTAGTAGAAGGGCTAGGATTGTAAACCAGGTCACCAGACATTGTGTTCACTATATTCTCTTTTCCCCTCCTTCCCTCTCTCATTCCTCCCCTCCATCCCGCCAGCTTCATGATTTTTCCAAGTAAAATCCACTTCTACCCATCAGGAATAAAGTAGGAAAACTTGGATGTAGGATAAGGGTCTTCCCTCTTAAAACAACAAATTCAGACATGTTAGAAGGACCTGAGTTTCTAGAGAAATCGATTGTGGTTTTTCCCTTTTTAGTGAAACTGGTCATCTCCCTAGAAAGGAGCTGCCCACACAGGCACTGGGCTCCTGGGCGTTCCTGGGGAAAGTTGAGCTTTCCTTGTGCCTGTGTAAGCTGCACCCTTTGTTATAGATCCCCAGCCAAAGAGGTACACCCAGAGAGAGTCCCTCCCCCCCTCCCCTGGAGCCTGGGGAGGGGAGGGGCAGTGAGCAACAATTTACAGTATCCTTACAGTAAGCCGATGAAAAAATGTATCTAACTGGCAAAGGAAAAGGAGTTAAAGCAATTTTGGAATGTTTGTCAAGTTCAGGGTAAGAATACAGAAAACTCAAACAAAGTAAAGTAATCCTAGGTCATGTTGGGCCAGCCCTGGCTTGTGGGGCCTATTTTTGAAGCTTGCAAAAATTGGCAGGAATGACACTGGGGCAGCTGCGTTCTTCTGTAGCATCATCCCTGGTTTCACAGTTGTAGACAGATGTGGATCCTTCATCAGTCAGACTGGAGGAAGTGCCTAGCTGGTTTTGGATGTGAGTTTTCTCAGTATATCCCTTTGACAAGGTCAGGAAGATTGCATTCCCTGAAAAATAAAAGTAGTGTAGTTTAGTAGAAAGAGTCCCGTGAGTCCAGGGATCTGGGTTCAAATTCTAGCTCTGACACTGAGCAAGCTGACCTCAGTTTCTACATCAATAAAATCAGAAGTTTGAACTAGATTAGTCTAAAATCCTTTTGACTTCAAATTTCTGTCTATGGTGAGAGAGAGACTGGGCAGCTGGCTGAGGGCTAAGACCCTAGACAAAAACTCATTTTTGAGGGGATTCTGCTTGATGAACTTCTGCCAGTCATGTTTGTAAGTCATCTTAGCACTCATGAACTGGATTGGTATCATATTCAGTTACACTTACATGTTCTTAGGAAGTGTTGGGAATTCTATTTTCTCAGTGTCTCTCTGCTTTTCTCTAGCAAGGCAAGAAAGTAACAATTCATTTATTAAGTATTTATCATATATCCTTTTATTATACAAATACAATACAAATAAAAATACATTTTTAAAAATACAAAAAAATAAGGAAACAGAAAGAAAAAGATAGTGTTGACCCTCTGTGGGGCTTAACATTCTAGTGGGGAAAGGCAACAACCAAAAGGGAGCTTGGGAAGAGGAGTCAAGAGTCATGTTCATATTCAAGGTTGCATGGTATTAAAGCCCAGAAAACCAGGACTGATGGGAGGCGAATGAAGATTGAACTGTCTAGATTATTCCCCAAAGTGGAAGCACTGGAAAAAAATTCATCAATGGGAGACTGATTCTGGTATACCAGAGGGGGTGTCCCATTATAAGAAGGTCACAGAGATGGATAGATGTTCAGGGTGAGGAAATTTCAGGCACTGAGAAAATTTTTCAGTTAGACTATAGCTGAGGCAAGATTGAAGTCTGAGACCTAGGAGACCTATTATAGACATTACCATCCACATTGGGGGGGGGGGGGGGTGGAGAATCACAGAATCTGAATGTGTGCTATGTTCATTTTTTTTAGTTTGTTTTTTTTTTTTTTGCAAGGCAAACGGGGTAAAGTGGCTTGCCCAAGGCCACACAGCTAGGTAATTATTAAGTGTCTGTCTGAGACCGGATTTGAACCCAGGTACTCCTGACTCCAAGGCTGGTGCTTTATCCACTACGCCACCTAGCTGCCCCTGCTATGTTCATTTTTAAAAACTACACTTATAGTTTTCCCCTTCTTAAGATTTTCTTTCTTTTCCTTTAATTCTATTGTATCTTACACAAAATGACTAATATATAAATATGTTAAATGCAAGTGTAAATGTACAACTTTTATCAGATTGTTCACCACTAAGGGGAGTGGGGAGGGAGAGAAGGGAAGTTAGTAGAAAAAATGTATAACATAAGTTTGCAAATGGATGAATGTTGAAAAATTACCATGGAAGGTAAATGGAAAAATAAAATATCAATTTTTAGAAAAAAATTAAAGTCCAGAAAGTCAGAAACATTATCAGGAAAGAAATACGAGTTTCCCAACCTAGGTCCTTTTTCAATAGAGGCCTCCAGAAGGAACTCACCAGTGAAAGAACAGAAGTTCCTCAAGGGAAGGAATTGTGACTTTTTCATCATTTTAGTAGATCTTTGAAAACAAGGACTATGTCTTCTCATCAAACTAAGAATTCCCTGAGAGCAAGGATTAAGTCTTCCCTTATCATTTTGGGAGCTCCCCAAGGGCAGAGATCAGGTGTCCCCCATCTGAATGACATCTTCTTAGGGTGAGATCTGGTGTTCCTCCACATTCCCCAGTACAAGACTCTGCACACAATAAGAATTCATTTCGATTTGGTTGATTGATACGGCTGGGGTTCAAAGGAGGGGACAAATTGGATTCTCTTTTTATAGGGACATTATTATATCATGTGGGAAGAATTCAAGAATTGGCACAAGGCCTAAGTGGGTACACAACATTCAATCCATTTTTTCCCCTCAGAAATTCCCTATAAGAGAAAATAATTTTTTTAGGGTTTTTTTTTTCAAGGCAATGGGGTTAAGTGGCTTGCCCAAGGCCACACAGCTAGATAATTATTAAATGTCTGAGGTCTGATTTGAACTCAGGTCCTCCTGACTCCAGGGCTGGTGCTCTATGCACTGTGCCACTTAACTGCCCTAGAGAAAATAATTAAAAAAAAAAACCCTTTAGATGCACATAAAGAAGTTGGAAAGAGAAGGGAATACACATTTTTATTTATGTATTTATTCATTCATTCATTTATTTTTTATAATGCCTCCTATAGCCCAGACAATGTTCTAAATGCTTTACAAATATTATATCAGTTAATAATAGCTAATATTTATATAGTTCTGTGCCAGACACTATGCTAAGCATATTATTTTCTTTGATCCTCACAACCCCGGAGAATGTTATCCTTATTTTACAGATGAGGAAACTGAGGCAAACAAGGTTATGTGACATGCCCAGGGTCACATAGATAGCATCAGAAGTCAAATTTGAACTCAGTTCTTCCTGTCTCTAGGTCTGGTAATAATCGACTGTGTTACCTAGCTGCCCTGCTATCCTGATATTCTTATCTCTATTTTACAAAAAAAGGAATTAGAGAATTACAGAAACCCAGAGATGGTACTGGGTTCAGTGGGAGTTTGGTTGGCCTTTTAAATTTTAGGATCTTTACCAGGTCTCAGTTTGTCCATTCAGAGATTAAGGTTAAATTAGAAAGAAATGGGCAAAGAATAGCCTCTTTAACCTAGTCAAGAAAAAACAAATCTGGGAGGAGAAGACTCAAAGTGGCTTCCAAGAACAGAAACAATTGCAATTTACATTCACTTAGTCAATCAGAAACCAAACAGTAGTCGAGCAGGACTTGGCCTGGGACCTATTGTTGACCAGTCAGTAAAAGTCAAAACTGATTTGAGGCTTAGAAACTCCAAGAAATCCTGCCAGATTTCAAGACTCAAAATTTGTTGTTATTCGTCCTTCGTTATTGAAGAGGACCATGACATACCTAAATGAATTGGATTTAAGTGAGGGAAAGCTGTAAAGAGTCATAGCCTCAGTTTCTCCTCAGGAATCATTTGAATCAAGTGGCCAGATATGAATTATCTGAAGGCCATGACCATCCAGGTTGGTCTCCTCTAAATGCTCTCCAACTTATCAATATTCTTCCTAAACTGTGCTTCCTCAAACTGAAAATGACAAGTCAAATATGATCTGCGTAGGCCAGAGAACAGAACTACCTGCCAAATCTTGGATTTATGTATTTTTCTTATTGTTAATTTCCTAGTTCTTATTTCATTCAAATAAAATGAATTGATCAAAATGCTCCAGATTCATCAAAAATGCAACAAAAATGTTTTGTAACAAACTAATCTTAAGCATACAATAAAAAGAGTGACAAATATGTATATAATAATACAATTTTATTATATATAAATATATTTAGAGTTAGATAAAAATTATATAGAAATATACAAAAATATATTAATTTATTTTAAATGTGCATATTTCTACCTTATAAAAATAATAATCATGATAATATTAATATAGTTAGTGGACTTGAGTTTTGTCACCAAGTTTCTCAAAATCTGTTATCATAGATGACAATTCTATTCATAGTTCTTTCTTTATCTTTTTAAAATAAACTTTTTATTATAAAAATTTCATTTTTATTATTTTAAAATTTTTTAAATTATTTTATTTTTTCTAATTACATATAAAGGCAATTTTCAACATCCATTTTTTGAAAGATTTTTCGAACTTT
This sequence comes from Macrotis lagotis, assembly GCF_037893015.1. NCBI lineage: Eukaryota > Metazoa > Chordata > Mammalia > Peramelemorphia > Peramelidae > Macrotis > Macrotis lagotis. The sequence continues at coordinate 107,397,476 of NC_133659.1, read as the reverse complement.
TCCATAATCTATTATGAAATCCTCAATAAATATATATATGTATGTTCATTTACAAAAAAACCGAAAAGACTGTGAAACTACCATGCTGTTGTTTTACTAAGTAAAAATCAAATTTAGCATTGTAATATTTATCCTGTTCCTCTTTCCCATGTCCACTTTCTGAATCTTCTCTGTTGTTTTCTGGGTCTATATGTCCCTTTTAAGGCAGTCAAAAGTCTCATTCCCTTCCTTGTCCATCATAACATGTGGTAGACTCATATCGAGTTTGCATTTCCCTAAAATCCTCAGATCTTTTTCAGAGGAACTGCTGTCTATATCACCTTCATCTTGTAGTTATACAGTTTTTTTGTGGGGTTTTTTTTGTGGCTTTTAAGGCCCAATTGTAAGACTTCAATTTATCTCTATTGGAGTTTATTTCATAGATTTACTACAATGTTCTAGTCATAGGTTTGGCAAATACAGCCTTATAGACCAACTCCAACCCACTTCTTTTTTTTTGGATAACCTACAAGCTTAGGTTAGTTTTTTACATTTTTAGCAGAATTCTTAGTTTACAGACTATACAAAATAGGCAACAGACCATATCTGGCCCACAAGGTTTAGTTTACCAACCCCTGTTCTAGTTTTAGTTTCTTTTCAAGTCTGAGATTGTCCTTCATTTGATAAGCTATCCCTCCCAGCAAATTTTATAAGCATGGCCCTCTATGCATTTATTTTAGCCTAAGTCATTAATAATAATATTTAACAGGCTAAACAAGTTCAACAGGTCATCCCTTACTCTTGTCAAGAGTGTTCCACTGATATCTCCAAAATGACAAAATAAGATTAAAATAAAATAAAATAAAATTTCCTGGGATACTCTACTGGTTCAAGCCAGCACCAAATCATTAATAGCTTCTCTGAATTTTTCCATTCAAATTTTCCCATCTTATTCTGACAGAAAACTGGGGCTTAGCCAGCCCAAGGTGATACAGCAAGCCAAGGATGGGACTAGGGCTAGAAAAAAGGTTTTCTGATTACTAGAATCCTTTTCTGTATACCATGCTGCTATCTTCTAGCATAGTAATAATAATATCACTGACCTGGTCAGTCTCTAGTTTCTCTAATGTCCAAGGGCTGTTGCATGCAAACACTTCCCTCAGTGTATCATATTTGGGACCTGTCAGAGGGAGGATAAGTTTGCTGGGTGGCCACAAGAGCTCTGGCACAAAAATCATATGATCACAGATGGAGAACTAGAAGGAATCATAGAGTTCATCTAGTCCAAACCTCTTATTTTATAGTTGAAAAAATTGAGGTCCAGGAAATTAATTTGATTGATTTGATTCAGTTCACATTTGATTGATTTGACCCAGTTCACATAGCTAAATATTAGAAGTGAGATCTGAATCTGTCTGGTCAGTGTTGGATCTACTCTGCCCATCTATCTCCAAAAGGTCTGGAAAAATGGCATGTTGATGAAAAGTCAGGAAGATAAAGGTGTCCATTTATCAGATACAGTCCTTGGTTCCATTATTTACCATTATTTAAATTCCATTTATATTCCATTATTTATATCACCCTGTTACCAGGTCTCTCCTTTTTCCCTTCTTACTGATCTTCTTCCTCACAGTCCTTTAACTGATTTACCAGTTAAACTCCAACCTGGATTTCAGACAGGCTTAGTCTCATGAGAAGGAAAAAAAGCAGTTGGAAATGCATGGACAAGCATACAACACATCACTCCAATACACAATCATTTCTGGCACCTTCAGGTTCCTGCTTTGAACCAAAAAACAATGGAACATTAAAACACAAATCCATTCTGACCTAAGCTGTCCTTAGATGTCAAAATTCCTCTAATGGGATGCCAGTATTAGCTATGAAGTCATAGTGGATAGTGAGTGAACTTGACTTGGGAGTCAATAAGAAGTGAATTCAAAAATCTCCTTTTGATGATAACTTTGTGACCCTGGATTAGTCATTTAAGTTCTCTCAGACTTAGTTCCATCATCTGTAAAATGAGAGCAATAAATAGTGATGAGTAGTAATAGTAATGGAAATAATAGTAGGAGGAGTAATAATGATATAAGGATCAAATGAGACAATATATGTAGAGCATTTTGCAAACCTTAAAGCACTATGTTAATATTAACTATTACTATCCAAAGAGGAAAAGGAGTTTTTCAATATTGATTCCCTACTGTCTGGTCATCCCTTGTTCTTGTCATGTAGACAGCTAGAGTGCTCTACTGGTATCTCAAAAAAACCAAATCAAATAATATATGAAAAGCACTTTGCAAACCTTAAAGAATGATCTAAACACTAACTAAATCAGGAGAAATGGAGAAAGGTCTCTAGTATATTGGTGAATTTTGGGGAGAGCAATGGAAATAATGCCAGGCCTGGAGACAGGAAGACCTGAGTTCAAAGCCAACCTTAGATACCTACTAGCTATGTGACCCTGAGCAAATCTGTCTAACCTCTGCCTAGCCCCTGTCTGCCTCAGTTTCCTCAACTGTAAAATGGGAATAATAACTATCTCTAGAGTTGTTGTGAGGAACAAATGAGGTAATAATTTTAAAGCATTTAACAAGTTCTTGGCACATAGTATTAAACAAATGTTAATTATTATTATTAATAAAATAGTCAGGCATGGATGAATTGTGATCTGTGTTGTAAGAAGAAATTTTTAACTGGATGAGGTCACAAATCCATCTGAGTCCTGAGGATAGTCATGCTGGTTCCTGGTGATCATTTCTTTGTTTTATAATCAAGGTTTTCCTGGAATCGTGTCCTCTAAAGTTTCCATAATGCCTCAGGGACCAGGAAACTGAAGAAGCAATTTAGGAAACAAGGGAGATTTTACCTATACACAATCTTATTTGTCTTCATCATACTTGAGTCGGCATTTGCTTCCATTTTACAGATGATGGAACTAAGACTGAGAGAACTTAAATGACTTATCCAGGGTCACACCCTTCAGAGATTTTCCTTCTGACTTGTTGAGAAGCTGTAGAATTTCCCAGCGTCCATGTCCTGTTTTCCATTTGCCTTCACTTGGCTCCTGTTTCAGTCCTTCCCAGTCAGGGGTGTTCCCTTCTAGAGTCAACCCCATCTTTCCCATCTACAACCATAAATACTTTTATCATTATCATTATCATTACCCCTTCCTTCAAAGACTAGCTCTCCCTTGGGGCATCCAGGGAAGTCCCCCAGCACTTAAAGGTTAATCCCAAAGCCTTAGTTTTCCCAATACCAAATATGGTATGCTAAATTCAGGATGAAATTTTGAAATTTACAGCTCTAAGTTTCCCATCCTTGGTTCCTGGAAGGATGATAAGCAACATGGGGCTTTTCAGATCTCCTTGCAAAGAGCAAGAGTCAAGCTTTAGTGACTTTAAGTAAATTTAAGAAAATTTGACTCTTATTCCCTTCAGTTATAACTTTGCCTAGTTCTTTCTATTCTCATATCCCTTCTCCCTATATTTTCCCTGTATATTAGTCCCAAGGTCACTGGGTCAAGAGATAAAGGGAGAACAGAGGTTGCTAATCTTAAATAAAGTGACATTGTCTACTTTTCATACCTTCAGGTTAAGGGGTCACTAGTTTCTTAAATTCTCTGGGAGTTGAAAAAGGTCATGAACACCAAGCATGACTGCTACCTTCATTCTCTTGGCACTAGGAAATCACCTGCAATGACTGGCAAAGGCTACATTAGGTCAAGCTATCATATCCCAAGTCTCTACTCCAGACTTGAATGATCTTTGCCAATCAATTTAAAAGCATTTTAAAGCCATTTAATATGTTCCAGGCATTGTACTGGTAATTGTCTTTGGGCTTTAAAGTCCTCAAGGGAAGCAGATTTCACAATCTTTCTTAGTCATTCATTCCAGTGTCTTACACCCCTTCCAGACAGGAAGTTTTCCCTTTTGTCTAACTTAAATCTTCTATGTCAAAACTTCTAACTGAAAAGCAAGTCTATTTCTTCTTCTTTTGTCCACAGGAGAATAGGGACAGTAGACCTGAATTCTGCCTGTGAAACACAGAATCATTCCCTCTCAAATTTTCCATCTCTTCATCCCTTAAATGGCAATAATAGAAATGCCTGCACTACCTGTGTGACCTTGGGCAAGTTACTTAACCCTGATTGCCTCATATCCAGGGCTATCCCCAGTCATACTGATTCATATCTGATTGTTAGACTAAATGGATCCAGAGGAGAAAGTGAGGCTAGTGACTTGGCCTAGCACCCCCTCATTCAAATCCAATTCACTTGCTTCACCTCCCTGATGTCATGGATCTTCTTAGACTAAAGAACAAATATCATCAACATTGCTTTATGAGTCATTGTGAAGAAAGTACTTTGTATAGCATTAATATGAATTATTAATGTTGTTAGCTCATTATTCTCTGAAAAATAACTTTACTTTTACTTATAAAATGGTTATTCAGATTCTTGAGTTTTTTGTTTCCAAGTCTGAGCATCCTTGTCTTAAGATTCTTGAAACTTTTATTGCCATTTGTTATTATGTTTTTAACCACGAGGGGGTGCTGCTGGTCAATAAGCTGATTTTACTCAAAAGAAATGATCAGGATATAGGAAGCAGCAGTTTTCTTCATGGTTTTGGATCACACACAATAAAGAAGACATGATAGGGAAACTCCAAGATCTCAACATATTTTAAGGACTAGAAATCCTGCTGTTCAAAAGCTCTAATTTTCTTTGATTGTCTAAGATGGATGTCCTTGATTTTTATAGTGTCACAGACCCCTTTGGCAGTCTGATGAAACCCAGAGACCTTTTTTCAGAATAGTGGTTTACAATATATAAAATAAAATACATAGATAAATTATTAAAAGAAATTAATTATATTGAATTACAGTTATCAAAATATTTACAAAAACAATTTATCTTTTGAGTATGCATAGGTCTGGTGTGGGGGGAGAGTCTCTGAAAGCTACAGTTGTCCATGTTGCTCCCCTAGAGAGTATCCCAGGCCTCAAGGAAGTCAAGGGTATATGCATTACTATTTTCCTTAACCTCTCACCTATAGAGCTGTGCTCCAAGACTAAAAAAAGTGTACCCCAGATATTTTAGGTGTAAGTGTGAATCCATTCAGAATTATCTCACAGGCAAACTATCATTTCTTCCTTAAATTTTCTGATGCCCTAATCATGTGACTTTAACATAATGGAGTTGACATCCCAAGGGAATGATCAAGTTTGCTTGCATTTAGTGTTTAATTTTCTCCATAAAAAATCAAACAATAGAATAATATATAAGCATTTAACATTTAGTTATACTACTATAGATTCTTCTAGCCCAGGGCTCTGTTAATTTTTTTTAATATTTCAATAACTGTTTCAATATAATTGCTTCCTCAACCCTAAATCTTCCGTGTGTATACTTACCATATTTTCCCCATGTATAAGGCCCTTTTTCAAAGAATTTGGGGTCTAAAAACTGGGATCATCTTATAAAGTTGGTGTAGATTTTTTTACTTGCATTCCCCACTTTTTTGAGCTTGCTGTCTTTGTGCTCATTGTTTCACATTTGTTACCGCTATTTGTTACCGTTGTATTTTGCCAAGTTCTGCCTAGAAATGGGTCAGAAAAGATTCTCATCCAGTGCTGAATTCTAGTGAAAAGTGATCCAGTTTGCAAATATGAATGGAAATTATGCTGCTGAAGGTCAGTTTGGTACTCCTCCAACTGAGAAAACAATCTGAGACTGGCTATGGGAAGAAGAAATTCTCCTGAAAACTCCCCAACAGAAGAAGGCTATGAGAGGCAAGTCAGCCAAATGACCTGAGTTAGAGAGGGAATTGAATAGATGGATTGAAGAGCAAAGGGCCATTGGTATTCCTGTGTCCACAGAGATGGTTTAGCAGGAGGCAAGAAGAATTGCTGATGAAAAAGAAGTGACTGATTTCAAAGGAGGACACAACTGGTGCTTCAGGTTCATGAAATGGAATGGACTAAGCACGTGGCTATGCACCAGACTTGCCCAAAAGATGCCTAAAAGCTATCAGCAGAAGGTCCTTGAATTTCATGATGAATAAAACTTGAGTTCAAAAATTTTATGTAATAGTTCTTTTTCAAAATTCGGGCCCCAGGGTAGCTAGGTGGTGCAGTGGATAAAGCACCGGCCCTGGAGTCAGGAGTACTTGGGTTCAAATCCGGTCTCAGACACTTAATAATTACTTAGCCATGTGGCCTTGGCAAGCCATTTAACCCCATTTGCCTTGCAAAAACAAACAAAAAAAGACCTATAAAAAATTTCGGGCCCCCCAAATTGAGGTACATCTTATGCATAGATAAATATGATTCTTAAAACACCGTAAGACTGAAAAGGGACCTAGGGCAGATTACCATGTGGACCCAGACACATAAAAAAAGTTCACAAATGCCAGGTCTAAATCTAGGAAGTCCCTGAAGTTTTATGAAAGATGAGTTTAGTTCTTAGCTTCTGCTCCTCCTGTGAGAAAGCAAAGGAATATATAAAATCTTCAGTTCCCAACTGACCTTTGATTCTTTCTATCCTGTAGGATTTATCATTAAATCAGAACTCAGGAATGCAGGAAATATATCTAACTTAGCTCCTTCTTCCAGTGCTCAACACGGTCTTAGATGTAGCCAGTGCACAGGAGGTGAAAAGAGCATGTAAAAGGTCAACCAGCACAACATAAAGGATTATTTCCACCTGCTCCTGAGGTGGTGAAGTGGGTAGACTTAAAGATGGGAAGACCTGAGTTCAAACACTTACTAGTTGGGTAATTCTGAGCACCCCAGTTTACTTCTGCTTAATTCAATTTTCTTAACTGGAAAATAGGGATAATAATACCTTCGACTTCCTAGGTGTTCTTGTGAGGATCAAATGAGGCATAGAGTAAATATTTAATAAATACTTGTTTCCATGCATCCTCCTGCCCTGAAGGAGAAAGGACCACAGAGAATGTTCTTCCAGTTGGTCAGCCTGTGCTCTACTTATGCCTCTAAGGCAATACTTTCCTAATCATAGTCTTACCTTAAAGTTACTGATGACTGGACTTTATTTCTTGTTCATGGAGTAAGGGGGAAAGAAACTCAATGGCATTTCCCATCAAGAAGAGTATATTGCTTCTTTTACATGAATAATTGATAGTATATTGCTTTCTTTGTAATGGGTGGGGAAAGATCTGGATGGGGGAGAGAATTTGAATAAATTTTAAAAAATGAATGCTAAAACAAATAAAAGGAGAAGAGAAGTATTAGAAGGAAGAAAGAGAAGGAGGAAGAGGAGAAAGAGGAAGAAAAGGAAGAGAAAAGCATGTTGTCATTGCACCCTGGCATCTCTGCCCTTGATCCTTTCAGTTCCTATTTCCCATGACCAAGAAGTATGTCACAGTCTTTCTGATCCTCTAAATCCTAGATCTCATCCATGACTCTTCCCCTGGTTGCCAATTTTATCACATATCCTTTTCTTAATCCTTACCAGGCAGTCTACACAGGAGAAGTCAGTCAATAAACATTTATTAAGTGCCAGGAGCACACTATCTAATAGGGGAGATAGCTTGCAAATAACAATAAACAAACAAACTGTAAGAGCAAATTTACAAACATAAAAACACAAGCAAGTATAAATTGGAAACAATCAACAGAGGGAAGGCTCTAGAATTAAGAGATAAGGAAAAACTTCCTGTTGAAGACAGGATTTTACTTGAGCCTTGAAGGAAACGAGAGAAGCCAGGAAGCAGGGTTGAAGAGGGAGAGCAATAAAGAACGGTCATCAAAAATGCCCAGATTTGGGAAATGGAGCATCTTGTTCAGGAAACAGCAAGGAGACCAATGTCACTGGATCCATGGCTGGGGAGAATGCTAAGGTAAAAGAAGCCTGGAAAGATTGGGGGGGGGGGGATATTATGAAGGAAATATTATGAATACCAAGCAGAGAATTTTGTATTTCATTCTGGAGATATTAGGGGAACAAAGGAATTCACTGATCACCACAGTCAGATCAGTATTTAGGAAAATTGCTTTGTAGATTTAAAGGTATTACATGATGTGTCTATTCTTTTCTCTTCCCAGTTAGATTGTAAGCTCTTTGAAGTCAAGGACAGCAGCATTAGAGGGGGCCCTACCAAGATTAGTACAGGAACAGCAGTATGAAATAGCATATTGAATTTGTAGTCAGAAGACTGGCTTGAGTACTGCCTCGGGGTATCACTGAATGAGTACAGACAAGTCATTGAAGATTCTCTGAGTCTCAGTTTCTTCAGCTGAAAAATGGAGTTAATAATGCTTGAAAATGAGTTCCTTAAGGGTAGAGGATGGGATTGGGTGGTTTTGAAAATCACTGTGCAGCTCTTTTTTAAATGTAAGATATCATTATGCAAGAAAGATGTTGGCCTGAAGAGAGGTGAAGGAACACAAATTCAAGTTTGCTAGTTCTGTCCAAGCTTCTTTGACTTTATGGAGGTTGCAGAGTAATCTAAGTGGTTCTAGGGAGAGTTGCCAGGCCTAATGAGAATTGAAAGGAATTTACTCAACCTAAACAATCAGGCTTGGGGGAATTTCCACTAAGGGGAATTAAGGAAACTGCCGCCTGAGAAACTCTTTTCTGTGTCCATCCTGGGCTGAAATACATTGATTGACCCTAGGCTTGGGACAGTTTTACAAAAGAGTAGTAACAACTCCCTTTTGAGCAAAAAGAAACCCAACTGGAGTTGTAGCTAGTAGCAGTCTTGGAGGCCAAGAGATGAAGCAGATCCTCTTGGAATCAGTATAGTCTAGAGAGACTGATTACTGGAGAATTGAGCTATGAGAGGTGTTCTAGCCAGAGACAGAACTAGCATAAACCAACAAAATCCATTTCCCAAGTGACAAACTGGGGTGAGGTGCCTCTTCTTTCCTTCTACAATGCACTAGCCATCTGAACAACCTCCCCCCCCTTTGCTTAGGATCTGTACATCTGGGGATAGGGAGCAGAAAAAAATCAACGAGGAGGAGGTAGATGAACACTGGTCAGCAATTCCCCTCCTTTCCCATCTCTTAAGTGATCTATAAATTGAGGGTAATACCTAAGGATGTCCCCAAATCCAGGAGCGAGGTACTCAGGAACTGAATATCTGGAGAAGCAGAACACCAATTATAAATGGCCTGGCTGGGGGTGGAGGAGAGGTGAAGACCCAGTGTCTCTGAGCAGGCCCTGCAGAGGCAGGTCTCTCATGTGCTTCATATTAGTCTTTATAGTGCCTCAAAGCAGCGTAGGGAACAATTTTGTTATTGCATTAACTTATTCAGTTAACTGAATAAACTTGAGAAACTAACCAATTTTTACTTTCTGTCTAAAATGATGTAGACCTAGCAAGCTGTAATGCTTCCAGAATGCTTTCTTTTTCTTTTTCTTTTTCAATTTTATTCATTTAAGGCAATGGGGTTAAGTGCCTTGTCCAAGGTCAAACAACTAGGCAATTATTAAGAATTTGAGCTTGGATTTGAACTCAGATCTTCCTGACTCCAGGGCCAGTGCTCTAACTAGCTGCCCCACCTTATTTTCTCTGATATAAATATATTTATAAGGATAGAATTCCAATCATAACTCAGGCTTCTTAGGTGAGTCTGTCATGCTGAGATTTACGGAGAAGGATGTGTGTATGTGTGTGTGTGTGTGTGTGTGTGTGTGTGTGTGTGTTGGGAACAGCACTGTTGCTGTGATAATTTCTCAATGCCGAGCAGTTGAGCTGGAATTCCAAGTATTTGGTGAAACGGCGTATATGCACAGAACCAAGGTGCAATTGGACCCTTGACCTCTTTGGCCTCCTTATTCCTGTTCCTCCCAAGTCTTGAGAAAGGCTCTCATTTCCAGGGCAGATGACAGCTATGTGTCCGATCTCATCTGCTAGTTAATTAAAGCCCTATGTCCCCTCCCCAAACCCCATTGCAATATATTCATACAATATATGTACTTGCAATGTCAACATTTAAAAATATTTGATAAAACCTTTCTAGCCAATCAACAAAAAGTAAAATGAGGGCAACAACCCCTTCGCTAGTGTTGGGGAAGGGAATGCTTTACCAGCTGTAAAGGGCTATTTTAATGTGAACTGGAGGTGCTGAATCCTCTGTGAGAGCCCCAAACACCATTGCTCTTCTAAAGAACAATACCAATGGGGGGGGGGACATTTAGCATAATAGGATTTGACCTAGTTTCATAAGCAATAGTAAATATTTTTCAAATTCACCTAATCCTGCTCATCCATTTTAGAGATCAGAAAACTGAGGCCCAGTGGTGATGTGCCTTGTACAGTTTTACCCAGAGTCTTAGAAAATTATGCTCAGGATGCCTAGGATCTTTTGGACTTGGCTCTATAATACCTAACTAGCCAAGTTCCAACTTAATGTCCTTGTGAGTCAACCTGTCCCATATTGTTTCATCCTTTGGTTGTTTCTATATTCATCTGAACTAAAAGAGGGGCCTTATCAATCATAGGCATTCAGGAAATATTTGTTAAAATCAGTCAGAGGCTAATTATTTACAGAGTTTATTAAGCATCTGGCAGAAAGTACTTTAATCCACTATTACCAGGAAAGAAAATGAAGTGAAAACTGGAATGAGAACTCTCTTGGACTACCAAAGGTCATAGAACAGAACAGGGGACAGATAGGCAATCTATTAAATCTAGCCTTCAAAACAGTGAAAGTCCCACTCTGTTGCTTCATGCAGATAATCTTAGGCTCCAATAAACTGGAAAAGGGCAAGGACAAAGATCAAGCATTCATAATCAATAAACACTTAATATGTATTAAGAACTTTATGAATATTCTCTTATTTGATTCTCCCAACAATTGTGGGAGATAAGAGATAATATTAATCTCATTCTTTCAGTTGAGAAAACTGAGACAAAAAGAGGTTAAGTGACTTGCCCAGAGTTACACAGTTAACAAGTATCTGATTTTGAATTTGAACTCAGGTCTTCCTGAGTCCAGCACATTATCTATTGTGCCACCTAGTAGCCATGATAAGGACTACAAGTAGAAGCCTGGTGATGATCAGATTGAAAATTCTAGCATCCTTGGAAATTATAGGATCTCTAGAATTCTTTGTCTTTTTTCCTGCCTCAAAGTAAGTTTCATATAAACCATTCCACACAAAAAGGTAGCTACCTCTCTTATCTATAAAGCTGTCAAGGAAAGGAGACCATTGTTATTCAGTTGTCTTCACTGGTGGCTGAGTCTTTGTGACCCCATTTGGAGTTTTCTTTTTTTAATTTAATTTTATCCTTTAGTGTGTGTTTTTTAAAATTAATTTCTTTATTTCAAATTTTACAATTTTCCCCTAATCTCGATTCCCTTCCCCTACCCTCCACAGAAGACAGTCTGTTAGTTTTTGCATTGTTTCCATGGTATACATTGATCTAAGTTGAATGTGATGAGAGAGAAATCATATCCTTTTTTTTTTTTAGTTTTTGCAAGGCAATGGGGTTAAGTGGCTTGCCCAAGGTCACACAGCTAGGTAATTATTAAGTGTCTGAGATTAGATTTGAACTCAGGTACTCCTGACTCCAGAGACAGTGCTCTATCCACTGCGCCACCTAGCTGCCCCTGAGAATTCATATCCTTAAGAGAAAAAAAATAAAGTATAAGAGATAGCAAAATTACATAATAAAATAAAGGATTTTTTTCAAAAATTAGAGGTAATAGTCTGATCTTTTTTTCAAACTCCACAATTCTTTCTCTGGATACAGATGGTATTCTCCATCACAGATATCCCAAAATAGTGTCTGACTGTTGCACTGATGGAATGTGCAAGTTGGGGTTTTCTTGACAGAGAGACTGGAGCAGTTTCATTCTCTTTCTCCAACTCATTTCACAAATAAGGAAACTAAGACAAAAAAGGTGAAGTGACTTGCTCAGGGTCACACAGCTGATAAATAACTGATTCCAGATGTGAACTCAAGAAGATGTCTTTATTATTATTATTATTATTATTATTAATTTTACTTCCTATCCTATATAAGTGCTTATTCTGAGCAGTATACTAAATTTTCGAATTACAAAGATAGACTCTGAAGGTGCTGATTCCATCTGCAAAGCAATTGGCATGGGAAATTGTAGGAGATTTTATGTAGATAGATAGATAGATAGATAGATAGATGATAGATAGATAGATAGATAGATAGATAGATAGATAGATAGATAGATAAATGACAGAGATGGAAGAATAGCTAGGTAATAGGGTTAGAGTACCAGTGTGGAGTCAGGAAAACTCATCTTCCTAAGTTTAAAACTTACTTCAAACACTTACTAGCTATGTGACTCTGAGTAAATCACTTAAGCTCAGTTTCCTCACCTGTAGAACTGAAAAAGGAAAAGGCAAATTGGTCTAGCATCTATACCACGAAAACACCATATGTGGTCACAAAGACATTTATGAGTGAAAACAACTGAACAACAATAATCAATATGTATATGGGATATTTATTTTGCTATTTAATCTCAATTGGAATTTAAAATGTTTTGCATTTCCTCTATTGACAGAAAATGCATTGGATAGAGATGAGCTGAATTGATCTTAACTGTGTTCCTTCAAACCCCATGTAGAGCCTGGGAAGCAGTGGCTATTGCTATAGTTCTATTTCATATGCCCAAATACAAGATGCACAGTGTCATGGAAGATAGAGAGCCAGCCAGAGGAAGAATTCCAATAAATACCAGTTGTGATTCTGTGTAAGTGAACCAACTATTCAGTGCATTAAGCAGATTGCTAAGGATATAATTTGTGGAGAAGCTTCTGCTTTGCCTTAAAGGAGGTAGTTACTCAACTGGAAGTGCCCTGTGCCAGTGAAATTTTAGGTCCAGTACATATCTATCCCTGTACCAGGATTTTAAAAAAATACTTCTTGAATTGCAGCAGAATGAACTGAGCAATAGCAAATTCCTATCTCTCCCTCCCAATGACAGGGAGCATAGAGAAAATTCCCAGGGATTTTTCCTATTGACTGAGCACCCAACAACAGTTATGCTGTTGTTGTTGTTTAGTTGTGTTTGGCTCTTTGTAACCCCATTTGTGGCTTTCTTGGCAAAGATACTAGAATGGTTCATCATTTCCTTTTCTAGTTCATTTGATAGATGAGGAAACTGAGGCAGTAAGGGTTAAGTTGCCCAGAGTCTCATAGCTACTAAGTTTCTGAGACCAGACTTGAACTTAGGAAGATGAGTCCTCCTGACTCCAGGCCTGGCATTCTATGTCATGTGCCATCTAGTGGTCAGGTATCTTACAAAGGAACAAAGCCAACTTTACTGAAGGTCACCCTGCAAATTAGCCACAGTCAGAACCCTAGATATGATCGAAGTTATTACCAATAATTAAAGAAAATGGAGTGAGGACCATGGAAACATCCACTCTGGATGATTCTGAATCAGGTTCTGAAAATGTAACCAGCTGGTACATAAGGGAAGAGTATAGGAACCCCACAGAATTGGGAGAGGCCTAGGCTCTGCTGTTTACAAGGACTAGCTAACCTAGGCTCCTATAAGCCTCCAACAAGCCTCATGCATCCTCACTGGAGAATTCTAAACCTAGAAAATTTCCAAAGTCCAAGGAAAGGGAGGAATAACAGATATGGAGCAAGGTCACTAAAGGAAATCCACAGTCAGCAACAGAAAGATTGTTTTTAAAAAATAACTCCAAAAATGAAAAGCCATCACCTTCTTTGACAGGAACTCACCAGGTAAAGAGCCTAGATTCCATGTCTAATGACCCTTTCAATTACACTTGACTTTATAATATCTCCATGAGGATGACTGGGCAGAGGAGCATTCTTTTCATTCTTTGACCTCACCCCCCTCAGCAGGATGTAGACAAGTATAGTAGCCAAGAATTAAGGAAACAGAGCTAGAAGTATGACATAACTGCATGGCAGGCAAAACTTAAATATAAGGAGAGTACAGGGAATTAAAGTTATAAAACAGGAGTTCTTACTGCTTTTGTGCATCATAGAACCCTCTGGCAGGCAAGTGAAGTCAATGGACCCCATTCTCAAAGTGATGTTTTTAAATACATAAAATAAAATGCATAGTATTAGATAGAATATCAATTATATTGAAGTGCAGTTATAAAAAAAATTTAATTCATAAGCCATAGGTTAACAAATTTTCTCTCAAAGGGACAGAGAAAAGAAAATGATGATGGGACAATGATTCCATGTTTAGCCTTCTATCGTTTCTAGCCCACCACTCCACTACTGATGAATAAGCTGGTGTTTCTAGATCAGAAACTCTTACTCTGAGGAGGAACCCCAGAGGCTCGACAACCAAACTATATTTTTCCAAGAGTTCTTGAAGTTTGATCATATCTATTAATGGATTAAAAGTGGCCAAAGTTTTGGGGAAAGTAAATTTTCCAGTCTGTATTGTTTGATTGCTCTGATTAAATCCATGTCTAAAAGTAAAAACACTACATGTAACTAGACCTGGTGGTGGTCACCATTATTACATAATCACGTGGGGAAGCATATTCAAGGAAATCGCAAAGATTCTGGGAAGAAGAAAGCTATTCAGGCAAGGGAGGAAGTTATAACTGTTCTGCATGGACTAACTACAATGCTTGATTGATGTGAACTTGATCACCCAAAGAGAGGCAAAGTAGAGGAAGAATCTCTGAGAAACAGAGAGTTTGGCAAATATAAGTGGGAAATAGATTGCTTTTGGAGTCAGAGGACCGATGATCAGTTCCTACATGCTCCCTGTATGGACTTGAGCATCACAAATCACTTTTTTTGTGTCTCAATTTCCTCACCTAAAAAATGAGGAAGTTGAACTATATAGTCCCTTTCAGATCTAAATTTGATCTATATCCTGTGTGCTCTTCCTTACAGTTCCCTCCAGTGTAGAAGGAGTACATAGCTGCCCTGGTAACTGGATAATTTACTCAAGGGTGGGCCAGTAAATATTTATCAAGTGATTCATCCCCCCCCCAAAATATATATGCATATACATTTATATAGCTACCACACATTTTTGAGTTTAATCTTTCTTAAAATTTTCTCAAACTTTATCTTAAGTCTAGACAATTAGCAAAACAAGAAATCAAGTCCCGATTTGTATCATTTACTGGTTTCCAAGGTGAAATTGCTCCCACTGAAAATTTAACAATAACTGAGTCTGGTCTTACTAGAAATTGATTAGTGTGTTGAATAGAATTTTTTTAGTAGCTAGCAGCGCTACCTGGTGGTTAAACAGATAAAGAAAAATGGAGATAGGAAGAAGGCAGGGACATGTAGGGGAAGAGCACGGGTATAGCCAAAAAGACAGATTATGAAGCTTTGTAATCCATAAGTAAGTAACTTTTCCTCCTTATGCTGTGGTATCCTCATCTGTAAAATTGGTATAAAATGCCTATAACTACTTGCTTGGTTGGATGGTTGTAAGAGGTATTTTGGGTAAAGTAATCAAAGTAGTGTTCACAGTTGCCACAATTTATAAAGTTATTTCAAAACACATTGCTTCTTGGCAGCTAGGTGGTGCAGGGGATAGAGAACCGACCCTGGAGTCAGGAGGACCTGAGTTAAAATAAGTATTTTGTGAATCTCAGAGTACTATGCAAATATGAGTTATCATAATTATTTATTGAACATTTATTAAGCACCTGTTGCATACCACATCCTGTGCTGAGAGTTCAAGGAGCTCACAATCTAATTATTCATCACTTTATCATTGATCAAACAAGCTAGTGGTTAAGACAAATCTCTATTTAAAAATCTCCTTAGTAAATTGTACCTCTTCTCTATGAGTTTTTCAATATGGTACAGAGGACAGATAATCTTAAATTGAGTCAGAAAACCTTGGGACAAATCATGATCCAGTTGAGCCCTGGACCAGTAATCAAAATGAGCTGGATTTAAACCCTCCCTCTGTTACTTAGCTGGGCAGATTCAAGCAAATCACTTCTCTGGACCTCACTTTCCAGAATTGGGAAACAAGGTGTTTAAACATATGAGATGATTGCTAAGGTCCTTTCTGATTCATAATTCTATAATTCTTTATTGTAAAAATGAAAACTTTCAAGAATTCCTTTCTTTTTTTAAAGATAATCGAAGTTAAGTGACTTACCCAGGGTCACCTAATTAATGAATGTCTGAGCCAGATTTGAACTCAGATTCTCCTTGATTTCAGGTCCAGTGCTTTAACTACTAGATGCCTCTAAGAATTTCTATATACTACTGAAGAATGAAATAAAAGAACCAAAAGATCAATGTAAACAAAAAACAATGTTTTTTTCAAGTTTTTACAAGGCAACAGGGTTAAGTGACTTGCCCAAAGTCACACAGCTAGGTAATGATTAAGTGTCTGAGGCTGGATTTGAACTCAAGTCCTCTTGACTCCAGGGTCGGTTCTCTATTCCCTGTACTACCTAGCTGCTAAGAAGCAATGATTTTTGAAGTAACTTTGTAAATTGTGGCAACTGTGAACAATACTTTGATTACTCATGATTCCAGAGGATACATAATGAAATATACTATCCATTATAGAGAGGTGATGGATTTAAGGATATGGAATGATATATATATATATATATATATATATATATATATATATATATATTACATATATATATATATATATATATTATGCTCACATACACATGCATATATATGTATGTGTATGTGTATATTCTTATATATGTATTTCCCTATTGGGAAAAACCATTTTACTTAACTATACACATGTACTACAAGAAATTTGGTTTTTTTTTCTTTTTCAGTTGAATGAGAGGCATAGAAAATAGATTTCTGTTAATTAAAAAAAAAGTTGAGAGGTATGTGGGAAGGGTTATTTCAGATATGAACTCTTGTATGAACTTTCACTTGAGACCACTGTAGCATTAGTTTGACCTAATTATTTTACTTTGTAGAGGCCTTTCATGGAAAGAGGGTGAGTGGCAAAGGTTTGTAAGGTAAAAATAAAACATAGCAATTGAACTGAAAGCCTAAAGTATCTCTTGTCGCAACAGTCCTTTCTAATTGGGCTCCCTGAAACATATTTCTCCAGGCAACTTCCTTTTTGTCTAGGTCATTAGACCTGACCATATTACCCATCTGCTCAGTGAGCCTGCTCAGTGAGCTCTAGGGGCTTCTTATTTCCTCCAGAATCCAATATAAATTCTCTCTGACATTTAAACCTCTTTATAACTTTCCAGCCTTCTTCCATTTCATTCCTCTCCATACATTCTACAATCTAATTACATGGGAGACCTCTCTGTAGCTCTTCTAACAAAACACTCTATTCACCATCTCCATCTGTTCCTTTGCATTAATTATATCCTGGATACTCCTCTCTTTTGCCTCCTGGTCTCCTGCCTTTCTTCAAGATTCAACCAAATCCTACCTTCTACAGGAGACCTTTGCTGGTCATACCAACTGCTGAGACTTTCCCTTCTTGGATCACTTTCCATCCTCCAGTGGTTAAAGCACTGACCTTGGAATAAAGAAGACTAATTTTCTTGAATTCAAATCCAGTCTCAAATACTCCCTGGCTGTGTGATCCTAGTCAAGTCACTTCACCCTGTTCGCCTTAGTTACCGCAACTGTAAAATGAGCTGGAGAAGGAAACAGCAAAATCACACCAAGAAAACCCCAAATGGGGACATGACTGAAAAAGGATTGAATAATAATAGCTCTGTATATATAAATATATATATGATATAAGTAAATTGTTATATCACATATATAATATATATATAAAATAATATATATAATATATGTGTATAGTTTAGTAAGACAACTTCTTCCAATGACTGTACACACTAATATATATTCACACACATATGTATATATTCATAAATATATATGTCTATAGCATAGTATCATGCAAGTATATCTAGTACATATATTCATATATGTACTATATGTTATCTATATAACTCTATAACTGTCTTTGTTATCTCTCTCATTAGAATGTATTTTTCAAAAAAAATAAGAAAATATTTATGCAATCCATGAGAACAAAGATTGTTTTTGCTTTTCTATGTCTCCCTAGTTTTGACTCATAGTAAATGTCTAATAAATGTTTAAAAACAGAATGAGATTCCAAGGGATCTAGGTCTTCCAGATCTAGGACTAGACCTTATGCACTTCAAGCTTACTTTTAATGTTAAGGTTTTGAAGGTTATAAGATAGTAAATAAAAGGAAATTTACCCTACCAAGTTTTTAAATTGTCCTAAAAGACAATGACTGGGAAATAGCATGTTTCAGCGGAAACAGTTTCAGTATGGGAACCAGAGTAACAGGATTCAATGACCACCTCAGAAACAATAATAATAATAGCTGGCGTTTATTTAAGTTTTTCAAGTCACTTTCCAATTATCACAATTTTATCCTCCTAACAACCCTAGTCTGTAGGTAGGTGGGTAGGTGCTATTATTATCCCTGTTTATAATTTTTTTTAGGTTTTTGTAAGGCAATGAGGTTAAGTGACTTGCCCGAGGTCACACAGCTAGTGTCTAAGGCCGAATTTGGACTCCAGAGCCGATGCTCTATCCATTGCACCACGTAGTTGCCCCATCCCTGTTTACAGTTGAGGAAACTGAGACCTAGAGAGATTAAATTAAGTGTATGGTGCCATATTTGAACTCAGGTCTTCCTGACTCTCAGTCATTTCAGTTGTGTCCAACTCTTCCTGACACTATTTGGAGGTTTATTACTATTTCTTTCTACAGCTCTTTCTACAGATCAGGAAAATGAGGCAAACAGGGTAAAGTGACTTGCCCAGGGTCTCAAAGTCAAGTTAGTGTCTGAGGCTGTAACTCAGGTCTTCCTAATTACAGGTCCAGTGTTCTATTTTCATATTTTTGTTAAATAAGGAAATCAGATGGCTTCTTTGGATTCTAAATCCCTAATCTATGATTCTAAAAACAATTTGGCCCTAAGAAAGAATTAGAGGAATCAATCAAGGCAGACACTAAAATTAATCTTTGACTTTTTAGATTCTTTACATGGTCCTTTAAAGACGGTCTCATAAGTCATTCTAAATATCTGGAGGTGGCCCACTCCCATCTCCTCTAGTTCTTCTTAGGCAAATGGGGTCCAAAGAGTACATGAGCACACTCAGGCTTTTGGTTTTCCCTCTAGTGGCCACAGTACATTACTGCTTCCCCAAATTTTCCCTTTTATATCAAGATTAAGAAATCACTGAGAAACCCTGTCTAACCCTCCAACAATATTTTTTCTTTTTTAGAAATGGTCATTCTTGGCCTCTTTGCCTCATCTCTCTCTTACCTAACCTTAATGACTCACCGGATGTTGCCTCAGTCACAATGTGACCTGGGAAAGACCTAGGTTTAAAAGGTCTCCCACTGTATCTGAGGTTATCTCCAGTTGCACGGCTCCACATTTAGCCAATGGACCCAGATGGCTTCAAAGGAGAAAGTGAGGCTGGGGACTTAGAACACTCAAATCCAATTCACACATATATCATGGCATCACCTCCCTGATGACAGTTTTTGAGACAGAAGGACAAATATCAACAAATAAGGTTGGAGTTGAAAAGACATTAGAAGTCACCTAATACAGCCTCCTAATTTTACAGAGGAAAAAGTACTGAAGTCTGGAAAGGTGAAGTACTTTGAGCAAGGTCATACAGGTTAATATAGACAAGGCTGATATTCTAACATAGATCATCTGGTTAGGAAATCTTTGAGGGGTTTTGGCAGTTCCTCTAAGAGGTGTGGTAGAATTCTTTATGTCTTAGAAACCCTGCCTGTTGTACCAATGACATTTTTTCTCCCCAGCTGTTTTTGTTTGTTTGTTTTTATTTTTGCCAGGCAATAGGACTTGTCCAAGCTCACACAACTAAGTAAGTATTACTTACCGAGGCAGATTTGAACTCAGGTCTTCCTGACTCCAGGGTCAGTGCTCTATCTACTCTGCCTTCCAGTTGCTCCTCTCCCTAGACCTATACATAGACTAGCCAAGGTTAATGCTTCCTTGGGATACATGCATAGTCTGGCCACTAAAGCAGCAAATAGAAGAGTCTGTCTCCTAGTCACCCAAACACTCACAGCATCTGATGAAGGGAAGAAAGTCATTTCTTCCAGTACTGTAAAGGTTCAGGAATGAACAGGAACAGAGTTTTAACATATTAACAAACTGACTGATTCAGGATTCTTATACTAAATCCCCCTATAAATCACTAGAGTGAAAGAGGTGATGTACAGGGATTGAACAATGGCACCTACTTCTACCTGGATAATGTAAAATAGGTTAAGTTTCTCTCCAGGAAACTCTAAATAACCTTAGTTTTAAATGATCCTCTTTCCTCCTCTCTCAAAAGATAGCTACCCTGTGTTCTATTCCCTTGAGATGCTATGTAAAGAAGGAGATTTTCTTTTGGGAACTTTGATCATGACCAATGTGTCTGGATATATTATTTTGTGTTCTGGGTCATAGGGAAAACTTTATTGATATGTCACAATTCTTTCATTCCTCTTTGCATTTGGGGTGGAAGAAAGTGAGGCATCTAACCCAGCTATATACCATTACTATGCCAAAAAAAAATCAAAGAAAGAGGAAAAGGAACTAAATGTACAAAAATTTCACTGGCAGTTCTCTTTATGGTAGCCAAAAATGGTTAAACATATTGCGCTGTAGGGATGTAATGAAATTTTATTATGCCATAAGACATGGATGACTTTAGAGAACATGGGAAAGATTTCTAAGAAGTGATATAGAAAGAGGGAGTACAACTTGGGGTACAGTTGTACAGTGATTAACAACAGAACAGAAAAATAGCTTGAGTAGACTTTGGAACTGACAAACTCCTCATTCACTAGAATGAGGAAATATACCACTTACTACTGCCAGAGAGGTGATGATCTTAAAATGAGGAAAAAGTATATATTTTCAGTTATGACAAATGTGAGGGGTTTTTTTTTCAGAATTAGGCTTTTATGTTTTTATACTCCGTGAGGGACAGTAGTGAGTTGAACAGATCATAAAAGAAAAAAAGATAAGTGGTTGAAAAAGAATCATAATTAGTAGTATTATTTAAAGGTTCCACATTTTGAGAAACTTTGCACCAAAAAGCAAACCCACATAATATTTTTTAAAAGGGTTGTTTTAAGTGGATAGAGCACCAGCCCTGGAGTCAGGAGCACCTGAGTTCAAATCCAACCTCAGACACTTAATAATTACCTAGCTGTGTGACCTTGGGCAAGCCAACTTAACCACATTGCCTTGCAAAAAAAACCTTAAAAATGATCGTTTTTATTATATTTATTCTACATAAAAGATTGGTTTGTAGGTTAATAAAATATTCTTTTTCACTAAAAACAAAAATGTATTGAATATCCAAAAACATGCTAGTAAGTTGATCACCATGTACTTATTACATATCTTTGTGTCAGCACAGGGGATACAAAAAAAAAGGGAAACAACATGGGTAAAACTATGTACACATAAGATACACATAATCTTAGAAGGAAGGGGTCAACATGGGGGCTGGGGCACACAAGGAAAAGCAGGTGGGTTTTGGGTTGAGTCTTGAAGGAAATCAGAAAAGTCAGGAGATAGTTTGAGGTAAGGAGAGAGAATGCACCAGCTAAGGGTGGGGTCTATTGATTTACTCCATCATGTCACTTCATTCCATACCACATAAAGTAAGTGATAGGATACCCATGATACCTTATCAAAGTGAGAACATTTCTCAATCAGCCTTGTAGAAAAAGGTCAAAAAGTATTTAGAACTGGAATAATATTGTAAGATAGAATATTTATATAGATGGAGGGAAATTTTCTTTTTTTTCCCAATTGATATTTTATTTTTTCAGTTACATGTTATGGAAGTTTTTCAACATTCATCCTTATGCATATGTTTATTGTTAAGTTACATAATTTCCTTTCACCCTCTCCTAAGTGGCAAACAGTCAAGTGAATATTGCACATACACATCTGTGTTTAACAAGTTTACAGATTAGTCATTTTTGATATGAGGAATTAGGATTAAGGGAAAAGAAAGAAAACCATGAGATAGGAAAGAAAAGTATAAAAGGATTTTTTTTAAAAAATTGAATGTGGTATTAATTCAGATTCTGAAGGATTTTTATCTTTAGTTTTGTTTTGTTTTGTTTGGCTTTTCTTCCTCTGAGGATAACATTGTCCATAGCTGGTTTAAAAGCATTGTCCTAGCTCTCTGAACTTCTGAGAGGAGATGCATCCATCAACGTTGAGCAACCCACAATTTTATTGCTATGTACAATGTTTTCTTGGTACAACATCAGATGCTGTAATTCATTCAATGCTTCTCTAGAGTCTGATCATTTATGGTTTCTCATAGAACAATAGTATAGAACAATAGTATTCCATAACATTCATATACCATAACTAGGTCAGTCATTCCTCAAATGATGGGCATCTCCGTGGAGGGAAATTTTCAAGCTAGTTTAAAACTGAGGTCATTCACAAATGGCATTTTAGCTAAACCCTTTGAGAAGAAATTGCTTCTCATGATGTAATTTGTCCTCTTCAAAATAGAGGTAGATGGGATGCCATATTTGAGAAAAAGCAATAGCTGAATAGTAGGGTGCAAAAAAGGAAGTAAAGTTCAAGAAGACTGGAAAAAGTAAAAGTTCTAAAAACCAAGACTTTTTATTGATCCTGATGATGATGGGGAGACACTCAAGTTTATTAAATAAGTAGGTGACATGGCTTAGAAAGGCTATTTTTAATATAAAAATGGGGGGGTTGGAGGCAAGCTGGGTTAATTAACTTGCTCAGGGTAACAGAAAGTGTCTAAGATCATATTTGAACTTAGGTTCTTCTAACTTCAGGACCAATGAAAAGGTGTTTCAAATTGTTTTTATATTCCTTAAAATTCTAATATGAAAAATATTTTTAGAAAAGGCAGGGAGCAATAGAGTATACGAGGTAGAAATGCAGCCTCAGAGTCAAAAAGACCTCATTTCAAGTCCTCCTCTGCTAAGGATTTGGTAAGTGACTCGGGCAAGTCACTTAAGTCAGAGGTATGCTGGATCCAGTTCAAACTTGCTCTGAAGAGCTTGTTGCAAAATTCTCCATGAGAGTAGGAATTCCAGACCAGGAATCAATCAAATCAATCAATCAAATCTCATGTCTATTAGTTGGTCTTCCTGCCTCAAATCGCTCCCTGCTCCAATCCATTGTCCTCTCAATTGTCTTAGTGACCTTCCTTAAAAGGCAAGCCAGCCCATTCCAGACCAGGAATATTTTCCCTCCTAATCTTCATCTCCTAGCTTCCCCGTTTCCAGGGAAATTCAACTCAAATCCAACCTTCTGCAAGAGGATTACTTTCCCTTGGTTGGGGCATGTGGAGGTTTCAGGAAGGACTGGCCCTCTGGTGTGAGGGCTAGTCAAATCCTTTTCAGGGCTGCTCATCTGCCTTTGGTGTCTACCTTACCTGTGGTTCCAAGAAGCTATAATTTTCCTCAGAAATAGGCAAAGGCTACAGACTAAGGCTTGAGCAATTGTTTGCTGATTGTGTAGCCTGAAAATGACTTAAAAAATGTTAAAAATGCAGATTAAATTTTAAAGTATGCTATTTGTGCACATTAAGTATTAAATACACTACCTCTTTACCTCTCAATGGCTTTAGGCAACTCTCTAAAATTAAAATTGCAGAATAACTGTAGATTTGCACTAATAATGGAAGTTTTCTCACCAGGATTTGTTATAACAAATAAACTCAAAGGTCAGATAATCACTTACAGACCTCTCACTCTGCTATGAAGCAGTAACCATCAGAACTCAAACCAATAATTTGATAACCTGGAAAGTAAATTAAATAAGAAAGATTTATAAACTATTAAAATGAATAATATCAATGTTCAATAAACTCAGAAACAGAAACTATCTGGGAGAGGACTTCTTATCTGATAAGAAATGCTAGGAAAGATAGAAAAGAAGGTTTAGATAAGTTTCTAACACTATGTCCCACAATAAATTCCAACTGCCTATTAGATGTCTAAAACTGAATATCCTGTTAACATCTCAAATTCATCATGTGCACAGTATAATATATTATATTTTCTCCAAATCCACTCTTTTTAGCTTCCCTATCACTATGTAGGTACCACCATTCTCCTAATTATCCAGACCTACAACTTTGTTATCATACTTCACTTTTCATACATCCTCATCCCATGTGTCCTATCATCTCCAAGTCTTACCATTTTTATCTTCACAACAACTCTTATATAATGTCACTTTCTATCTACTCACTCATCCACCACCTTGGTGGAGACCCTTCTCATCTCATGTCTATTAGTTGGTCTTCCTGCCTCAAATCTCTCCCTGCTCCAATCCATTGTCCTCTTGATTGTCTTAGTGATCTTTCTTAAAAGGCAAGCCTGTCCATATCATCCATCCTACTGGGCCATGGCTTGCTACTTCAAGTTGAGCATCTAAGAAGCCATTTCTCTGAACTTAGCTTCAGCTCTTGGGGATTTTTCTCCCTTCCTCCTCTGCTGTAATCAGCTCTTTCAGGAAGTGTGTTGGGCCCAGGAGGAGGATTTATACTGAGAAGACACGTGACATTTACATTTTAGTAACTGAAAGCATGCATCTTGGGTGTCTTGTGCAGAGAGTGAAGTAGATTAAATATAAAATTCTCTCTTTAGATTTTTAAGTAAATTTTTTAAGTTTTTAAAATTAAATTAAAAAAAAACTTTCACAACCTAGTCCATTTCTATTTTTCTGTTTTTATGCTTTACTCATCTCTCTGTGTTCTATAATCTAGAAACGCTGTCCTTCTTGTTTCTTGTGCACAGTAATCTGTCCATTCCTTTTCTCTGGTCATCCCTAATTCCAGGAATATTTTACCTCCTAATCTTCATCTCCTAGCTTCCCTGTTTCCAGGGAAATTCAACTCAAATCCAACCTTCTGCAAGAGGATTACTTTCCCTTGGTTGGGGCATGTGGAGGGTTCAGGAAGGACTGGCCCTCTGGTGTGAGGGCTTGTCAAATCCTTTTCAGGGCTGCTCATCTGCCTTTGGTGTCCACCTTACCTGTGGTTCCAAGAAACTATAATCTACACAGCTGCCACAGCAAGTAAACTGTCTGGCTAAATCCAAGCTTGGGCTAAGCCAGGTTGAAGATAAGTATTGTTGAAGATTAGTATTTATTCTATTTTTAACCTGTTTACTTTGTTATATTTTATAATACAATCTTGAGAGTTTTAACTTCCCCCAGAGTGTATGAATTCATTTGCCTTTTCAGTGGCCCCCCAATTCCTTCGCTTCTCTGGCTACCTTCATCCAATCAACAACAATATTACTCCGTGATGTCATTGGTTTTTGAAAACCAAGAACAACTAAGGATGAACAACAACTTTCCGCATAACTGCTGGTGCCTTCACTTTAAGATTACTTTCCATCTAGACCTATATTTTCATTTTGATGTAGATACTATAGTTGTTTGCATGCTGTCTTTCTCATTAGAATGTAAGTTCCTTGAGGGCAAAGACCCAGTTTTTTCCTTTTTTTTGTATTCCCATAGCTTAGTCTGACACATAGTAAACATTTAATGCAAGTTTGTTGTTGTTGTTGTTGCTGCTGCTGCTGACAACCATAATATGCCAAAATATTCAAAGAATTTCTTTTTTGTGGTATTGAACAACTGGAAACAGAATAGGTACTCATCAGGAAATGACTAAACAAAATGTGGTACATGAATGCAATGGAATATTATTTATACATTAAGAAATGACAAATACGAATATTCAGAGAAGCATGAGAAAATGGAATGCCGAGTAAGGTAAATAGAACCAGAAACAAAACCTATTGTGAATATAACACTTAAAAGAAACTCAAAATAAAACTAAAACCTGTAATTGTAATTTCCATGAGCCAGTTTGATTCTGGAAAGGAGCTAAGGAAATGGATTCTCTTTCTATCACAATCCAAACTTAGCCTCCATGTTTCAGCTGCCATATTACCTTGGATCTACTCTTGGCGTTGAGACCTCTTCATCCTGAAACATCCCTCTGCCTTGTCAGTCCCCTTCTCCTGCTGACCCCATTTTCTGTGTTGTCTTCCTCTTTTGAATGTAAGTTCCCCAAGAGCAAGGACTGTTTTCTTCTATTTTTTGGTATTTATATATCAGTGCTTTGCACATAATAAGTGACTTAAAATGTTTGTTCTCTTGCCTTGTTTCACATAGATGAGGGCTCTAGGTATGCAATATTGCATCTAAAATCATGTACAGGCAATGCGCTTATTGACTCTGATGAGTTTTTAAAAAATTTTTATTAGAAGAGTTTTGCTGAATAGAGAATAAATTCACAAATAAAGATAAAGACAAAAGCTATAGTTTACATGTGTGCAAATGTGTGAGTGTATATATGTGAGTGTGTGTGGGGGGGAATATAAAATAGTCTCAAGAATTTTAAAGTTCAGAATGAGCTAAAACATCTTATACTTGGGACCAAAAAAGCAAGTTGATAAGTACAGGAATAGAGGAGGCAAAGCTAAGTAACAATTTTCTTTTTAAAAAAGGAAGGATGGGGGCAGCTAGGTGGCTCAGTGGATAACGCACCGGCCCTGGAGTCAGGAGTACCTGGGTTCAAATTCGACCTCAGACACTTAATAATTACCTAGCTGTGTGGCCTTGGGCAAGCCATTTAACCCCATTTGCCTTGCAACAAAAAAAAAACCTAAAAAAAAAGGAAGGATATAGTATTTTTATTATACTGAGAGATTTATATGAATCATGTCATGGTATGACAGCAAAAATCAATTTTGATGTCATCTTAGCCTGCATTAAAAGAGGTAGTGCCCAAAATAACAGATGTGATCATCTTCCTGCATTTCACCGTAATCAGACCATAGGGTATTGTGGTTACTACATTCCATGAAGGGCAAGAATAAGGGGCAGAGCAACTATAAGAGACAATGAATGGAGTTAAAGCCTTTGAATCATACCACAAAAAGATTGATTAAAAGAATTGGAAACATTCAACCTGCAAAAGAGAAGACAGAAGGGGATATGTAAAACACCTTCCAATATCTGAAAATGCATCATTCCTCAAGATATTTTCAAGAGGATACAATTTACTTGCTCTGCTTTGACCTCAAGAGACATAAAGTTAGAACCAAGAACCAAAAATAATGGTTTAAAAGAAGTTTGCAAAAAGACTGTCTAGTTAGTTCCTTTGACTAATGTACCACCCAGAGGGGCAAAGCTTCATCTTTCTCACCTGAACAGCGGCCACAGCGGGAATAAGGAAGAGACAGTTTGTCTCCTTAGTATCTACTGAATGCAGCTCAGTTTCAGTTCAGCCTCTACTCAATAGTCTGTTTCTTCATCATGTAATAAGAGGACAACGACAAATTACAAAACGTCTACTCATGTTCCAAAGCAGGAAGCAGAGTATTTCCAACACAAAATTATTACAAAATTATTCAAAATAATTTTTGGTATGATTTAATGATAATGCTCAAATGTTATATATTTTGTCCTTGTATTCCTCTATCAGTTTTTATTGATTAATGGCAGTATATAGAAATAACATTACACATCACTGTGACTTTCACCAGCCTCAAACCCCTTTCCTTCCATTATATATTGAATCACAAAAATCTCAGAATTACAACCCAGAAGATATCTAGTCCCAGAATGGGTATCCCCTATGTAACATATCCAGAACTCAAAAAGGAACAATCTGCTGGCGTTCTAAGAAAACTAATTGCCCTTTTGTTAAGATCTAATTATTAAGTTTTCTATGTATCAAGTCCAAATGTGTTTCCTTGTAATTTCTCCATTTTTGCCTCTGCATTCAAGTTGAATAAATGTAATCCCTCTTCTAAATGTCAGGCTATCAAACACTTAGACATAACAATCATATCATCTCTGGATCTTTTCTCCTACATGCTAGCCCCATTACTTGCTATTCTTACCCATCAACTTTTTAAGTTTGAATCTAATTGGGTCAGCAGCTGGCACAATGTGAGGATATTGGTTTAGAGTCAGGAAGACCTGAGTTTAAATCCAGCCTCAGAAATTAACTAGCTGTGTGTCCCTGGCCAAGTTTCTCAATCCTCAAAGTAGACTCCAAAGAGCTCCAAATGATTTTTGGATCATTGCCTACACTCTGGAGTAGAACTCTGGGAAAATTTAAGCAAAGTTTAAGTATGGACTTCTGGTCAAGATGGTGGAGAGAAAACAGGCACACTTTTAAGCTCTTCTGGCTTTTCCTCAGAACCAATATTAATCAAGCCTTTAAATAGATTTTGAGGGACAGAATCCACAATAAAACAGAGTGAAATATCTTTCTTTTTTTCAGGTCCATATTTTCTTTTATTTATTTATTTTGAATTTTACAATTTTCCCACTAATCTCACTTCCCTTCCCCCCACCCCACCCCCACAGAAGGCAGTCTGTTAGTCTTTACATTGTTTCCATGGTATAAATTGATCTAAGTTGAATGTGATGAGAGAGAAATCATATCCTTAAGGAAGAAAAATAAAGTATAAGAGATAGCAAAATTACATAATAACTTTTTTTTAAATTAAAGGTAATAGTCTTTGGTCTTTGTTCAAACTCCACGATTTTTTCTCTGGATACAGTTGGTATTCTCCATCCCAGATATCCCAAAATTGTGCCTGATTGGTGCACTGATGGAATGAGCAAGTCCATCAAGGTTGATCATCACCCCCATGTTGCTGTTAGGGTATACAGTGTTCTTCTGGTTCTGCTCATCTCACTCAGCATCAGTTCATGTAAATCCTTCCAGGTTTCTCTGAATTCCAATCCCTCCTGGTTTCTAATAGAACAGTAGTGTTCCATAATGTACATATACCACAATTTGTTCAGCCATTCCCCAATTGATGGACATTCACCCATTTTCCAATTCTTCGCCACCACAAACAGGGCTGCTACGAATATTTTTGTACAAGTGATGTTTTTACCCTTTTTCATGCTCTCTTCAGGGTATAGACCCAGTAGTGGTATTTCTGGATCAAAGGATATGGATATTTTTGTTCCCCTTTGGGTGTAATTGAGGGGAATATCTTTCAACAAGTTATATGGGGGGACCCTGTGGGTATGCCTTGGGGAGAAAATAAAGACTCAGAGCACCAGCAGTGGGACCACATGAAGGACTAACCTGAGAACCACAGCTGTTGGAAAGGAAGCCTTTGTAGTGTGGGCAGCCTGGTAGACCTCTAACACAGCTGCCCAGGGCACCCATTTGGCCAATGTGGCTGGTTTGACACCTGGAACTGGATGCTCCTGGCATTCTAGTTGGAAGGCCTTTTCCCCCTAGCACAAACACCCAGAAACAGCCCCATGTGTTCACACTTTTCCCAAGGGCCCAGGATGTGGACAGTGGACTTCCCCTGAGCTGACTATCCAAAGAGAACCTCTGCCTGCCTAGCCCAGCAACTGGGATGCTGAATGAATGAATGACTCAGATACAGTCCCGGGCATAGGGAACGAGTGGCTAACATTCCCGACAAAATCTAGAGACAGCCTGTTATTCCTTACCTATTGATCTACTGACCCCCTGGAGTTCCTAACATCTACATCTCCAGGCCAATAAGTAAACCTCTAGGGTTCTCAGCTTTGAGGGTCTGCAAGCAAGCCCCTCCCCCCTCCAACACAAGACCCTTCAGATAGATAACATCCAAAAATGAAAAGGAAAGGTCAGAGAAAAGCAAGATCTATTGAATGTTACTTTGGAGATAAGGATACTAGCTCAAAAAAGGAGGACAGAAGGGTACTATATGTGAAGCTTCAAAGGAGAATGTGAATTAGTTTCTAGGCCAGAAAGACTTCTTAAAAGAGCTCAGAAATCATTTTTTAAAATCAAATGGAAAAATTGGGAAAAGAAATGCAAGAGAAAAATTAACATCTTGCAAAAAATGACAAAAGAAAACAAATCCTTTAAAAATGCAATTGGAAAATGCAAAAAAAATAATAATTCCCTCAAAAACACAATTGAGCAAATGGGAAAAGATAACAACTCCTTTAGAAGTAGAACTGACTACATGAAAAAGAGATGCAAATGCTGAATGGAGAAAATACCTCCCTGAAAAGTAGATTAGGACTAGTGGAAGCTAATGACTTCATGAGACACCAAGAATCTGTTAAACAAAATTTTAAAAAATGAAAAAAATAGAAGAAACTATAAAATACCTCACTGATAAAACAACTGACCTGGAAAATAAATATAGAATTTAACAATATATGGAAAGAGCCTGGATAGCATTCTTTAGTAAATAGTTAAGGAGAACTTCCTGATATCCTGGAACCAAAGGGCAAAACAGTCATGAAAGAATACATTGAACTCCTTCTCAAAGGGATACCAAAATGAAACTCCAGAATTAGCAGATCAAAGATAAAATCCTGCAAGCAGTCAGAAAGAAGTAGTTTAAATATCAAAAAGCCACAGTCAGGAATACATAGGACCTGATTGCATCAACATTAAAGGATCGAAGGGCCTGGAATATGAGATTTCAAAGGGCGAGGAAGCTTGAATTACAACCAAGAATCAACTATCCAGCAAAAGTGAGCCTATTCTGTTAGGGGAAAAGATGTATACATTGTTTTCTGCCCTTCCTACTTGAAGAGAACCAATGATAGCATAATGCTGGGATCAAGGAACAGTATGTTGACTATGGATCAGTCCAATATGAGCTCAAAATCTATCACAGTTCCTGCATAGTCTATTTGAACATTTGGGATGGAGATATCTCTGAATTTGTACATTTCATGATTCCTTTGTGCTACTGAAAATCTGCTTTGCTCAGGGAATACAGTGCCTTCCTTGATGTGAGCATCCCACACTTTATTTTGGAGCCTCTCAAACAATGAGTTTGCTTTAATAATGCATGTGACAACCTATTCATCTATGTGGGCATCCCTAGAAAGTGTACTACCAAAGTAAATGAACTAAAGAACTAAAGCATTCAATTTTTTTTTCCATTTGCTGTACTATATGTGGGTAATCCAGTGTCTGGTAGAGAACCTTTCTGTTTTCTTAAGATTGATTGTTAGACCAAAATTAGCACAAGTGGCAGAGATTTGAGCCAGCCTCTGTTGCATCTCAACCTCAGGGGCTGCACTGAGTGCACAATCATCTACCCAAAAAATAGCCAAGTACTAATTCTTCTTGCACTTTATTCTTGGCTAGTAGCCTTTTCAAGTTAAATAGGTTACAATCAGTATGGTAACTGATCTGATGCCATTTTCTTCCTCCTTGAAGGCATCTAACAGCATTATGGAAAACATCATGCTAAAAAAGCAAGCCTACATCCCTATCTCATTCCATAGATGACTAGGAAAGAGTGAGAGTGTCATCCTTTATCCAGAACTCATACAAGTATGCCATCATGAAATTGGCAAACAATTCTACCATGATCTTCAATGACTGATAGTATCAAAGACTTTGGTCAGGTAAACAAGCATTGTATTTTGCACCACATTTGCAAATCTGGGCTATAATATTCTAGAACATCAGTACTGGTTTGGCAAAAATGATGGGGAAATTCAGAGACTGCTAAAGAAAAAAATGAGAACTTCACAGAGTTTACCAATAGGACAGTTCATTTGTCTCTAAGAAGGTAGCTTTTAACTCCATCAAAAGTAAAAAAGCAATCAAAGCTTAGAGAGAAGTAGGATTGGGGTAGAAGAGGACTGGGGGGAGAGGGAGAATTCCACTGTTCATATAGAAGCTGTCTGAAATCTTCTGCATTACATGATGAGAAGAAGGATATTTCCATTGTTCATCTCTATAAAGGTGATAGAAAACCCTATAAAGGTTGTCATGTGCTAATCACAGAGGGGTCACTCTGAGTTATTTCTGGCAAGATGCTTGCCACAGTCCTTCTTAATTTGCTGATCCCTCACCTGAAAGATGGTCGCCATCCAAGAGCCAGCATGGTTCTAGAAAGAGACAAAGAATAGCTGTTTGCTGCCCAACAATTCCAGGAGAAATGCCAGGAGCCAAACAGAGGTCTGTACACAACATTCATCAACCTGACCAAGGTACATCCAAGAAATAGTGTGAGGATAGAAATGACAAGATTTGGAAACAAATTGGATTTGTGAATATCCAATATTCTGTTACCAAGTCTTGCTCTATTCACTAAAGCACCTAGGTGCCAAAAAAAACCTACTGAGGAAAATAACATCTTAAGAAACAGAATAGGGCAGGTAGGTGATGGAATGGATAGAGCACTGACCCCTGGAGTCAGGAAGATCTGATTTCAAATCCAGTCTCTGTCTTGTAAAAAAAAAACAGAATAGAGCAAATGGTAAAAGAGATACAAAAATTCACTGAAGAAGAGAATCTTTAAAAATCAGAATTGGGCAAATGGGAAAAAATATACAAAATATATAAGCCCAAATCAACCATGTTAAAAGTTACTCAGTCATGTTATTTATAGTTTATTTTTTATTTCCAATGATATATAGTTAATCAGTGAATAGACTGTGATTAGATAGTAAAACTGGTCTGAACAAAATATACAATATTCATTGGACTTTAGTAGAAAATTTGATTGAATGAGTAGAGTGAGCTCCAACTTTACCATCTTGAAGTTGGTCTTAAGAATTTGAGGAGTTTAGTGTGGAAAAAAATTCAGAGTTATGGTAGGTTCTTGAGAGAAGAAACAATGTGATTACATGAGAAAACTGTTTAGGAAGATTAATATTTCTGTAACATAAATTGCAACATGAAAGTATAAAAGTGGAGGCTGAGAAATAAAAGGAAAGGAATAAGAGAAATCACAATCTTTCATAAATCACAGATTGCTCGAATTAGAGGTCATCTTATCCAACTTCCCCATTTTGTAGATGAAGAAAATCCCCTCATTTTATACTTTGGGGCTCAGAGTGGTGAATTAAGTTGCTTGAACTCATATGATAAGGTATCAGGGCCAGGACTCAAACACAGATATGACTTCAAATTCAATGTTCTTTCTAGTTCTCTTTAAAACTAAGTAATTATTTGTACTTGAGTCAAAGTATTATGATAACAAAAAATTTTAAATCTAATTCACTTCCATTGTATATAAGCTGAGATGAGTTATAGATATAGAACATGGTAAAAAGGATCCTGGTAGGCATCAGGAGAGACCCCAAAATTCATATTCTGTCTCTGGTACTAAAACAGTATGTGACCATGGACCAGACACTTAATCTAACTTATTTTCAGTTTTCTCTTCTGTATAATGGGGATGATCAAAATATCTATGTCACTAGGTTATTGGAAGAATCAAATGAGATCATGTATATTCCAGAAATTGTTTCCTCTCACAAGATCCTAGGAATTAGGGCTGAGGTTTACTCTCTAGGGAAAGAGTAACACATTTGAATGGATGCTACTGAATAGTAGTGGGAAGGGGGTTTCCATAGAAATATTTGAAAAGAAGGAAAAGTCATGAATTCCAGAGGAACAAGATAGGTTCTTGGATTTGGAAATCCTCTTATCCCACAACCTGTCCAGGTGGTGGCAGCAGCCTCTGAAGATTAGCCTTAGTAGCCAGAGATTGACTCAGAAACTTCTTTGAGGCAAAAGGCAAAGATGTGTAGGAGAAAATTCCCCAACTTTTACCTAGGGAGAAAGTAGAAGAGGCAGGACTTATAAAACTAAAGTTTAAAATTCACATTTCCACATTTCTGAAGACATCCATGATATTTTCCCCATAGCAGCTGTGTGAGCTTTGACTATTAGTATAAAGATTATTCTTCCCATTTTATGATATATCACCATATGTGTGCCAAAGCCAGATCATGTTGTCTGTAAGAACTGATTATATAATTTTCAGGGTCGTCATTTATACAACAAATCAAGATGAATTATAGTTTTTGTTAATTATGTAGATTTAATAAAATATGGTAAAAAATGTAAAAAATACAAATTAAACTTAAAGTGTGTCTTGGATAGTTTTTTTTCCAAAGAAAGAAGTTTTTGGTATTTGTATTAATTTTTTACTGTAATACCTCATTTTTCCCAATTACATATAAAATAATTTTAACCTTTTTTTTTACAATTTTGAGTTCCTAAATTCTCTCCCACTCATTCCCCACTCCATCATTGAGAATACAATTTGATAAAGATTCTACATGCAGTCATGCAAAATATATTTTCATATTAGTATGGTGCAAAAGAAAACAAAGACCCCAAAACCCTAAAACCAAGAAATATAAAGATTATAAAATAAACAGTATGATTCAATCTGCATTTAGATTCCACCAACTCTTTCTCTGAAGAAGGATATCATTTTCCATCACAGGTCTTTCAGAATTTTATTGAATCATTGTGTTGATTTAGAACTCTAGAACTTTAGAACTAAGTCATCATACAATGTTGCTGTTACTGTGTACAATGTTCTTCTTGTTCTGCTCATTTCATTTTGCATCAGTTCATGTAAGTCTTTCTAGGTTTTTCTGAAAGCATCCCAAATATCATTTCTTTTGGTACAATTATATTCCATCACAATCATCATATATCTTACCTTGTTCAGTCATTCCCCAACTGATGAGCATTTCCTCAATTTCCAATTCTTTGGCAACACAAAAAAGAGCTACTTTAAATATTTTTGTACCTATTAGTCCTTTTCCTTTTATAAAAATCTCTTTCAGAAACATACCTAGTAATGCTCAAAGGGTAAGCACAATTTTATATGAATGTTTCCAAACAGAATGATTGGTCTTCACAACTCAATCACAGTATATTTCTGTCCCAATTTTTGTAACTTCCCACATTTGTCAATTTTCTTTTCTATTATATCAGTCAATCTGATAAATGTGAGCCAGTACCTTTGGGTTGTTTTCATTTGAATTTCTCTAATGAATAGAGGACATCAATGTTACATAAGAGAATATAGTGTGCCAGGCCTGAAGTTAGGAAGATTCATCTCCCTGAGTTCAAGTCTGATCTCAGACACTAGCTATGTGATCCCCTGGAAGAGACACTTAACCCTTTTTGCCTCAGTTTCCACATCTGTAAAATGAGTAGGAGAAGGAAATGGCAACACATTCTAGTATCTTTGCCAAGAAAAACCCAAATGGGATCATGAAGAGTCAGATATAAATGCAACAACTAAACAGCAAAACCAAAAAAAAATTTAGAGCATTTTTCATATGAATATAGATAACTGATTTCTTCATCTAAAAAACTACCTGTTCATATCATTTGACCATTTATCAATTAGAGAATGACTTAGTTCTCTATATATTTAAGAGATAGGGCCTTTATTAAAGAAATTTGCTCAAAATTTTTTCCCAGGTTCTTGCAGAGTGCCAAATGTGAAACAATGAGTTATTAAGCTGCAGGGAAGTAGCAGAATGTGTTATTTTTCACACATGGTACCACCCACTATCCCAATGAATAAATGGTCAAACTAGAATTCAAGATCACGTTTTTCTCTCTCCTCTTCTCTGCCCTGTCCTATATTGTCTCTTGTTCAACCCCACCACCACCACCACCACCAGCACCACCCCAAGTCTCAGTTTGGATATCTATAAAGTGAGGCAATGGAATTTTACCATCTTTTAACTTCTAGCTCTAACATTTCTATGGATTTAGAAATTTTAGATGAAGCAATAATATGCAATGAAGCTGAATATTAGACTAGTAGGCAGGCATCATGGTATTTGACCTGTAATTCCTGCTACTAAGGGAGGTTGAAACTAGGGAACCTTTTCACCTGAGGTGTTCTGAGCTATAGTGGAACTGAAGCCAATCATGTATGTCTTAGGTATAGCACCAATGTGGAGAATCCTCAGGAGAGGAGGGTCATCAGAGTTCACAAAAATGGGGCAAACCTTCCCAGTTTGGAAAAGAACAAGTCAAAGCCTCCATGACTGATCAGCAATGGGAATGAATCAGTGAGTGACTGCACTTCCAGTCCGGGCAGTCTCAAAACAGAAAAAAAAAAAATTAGGCTAATAAATTCTCAGAGGGGAAAGTAATATTAAAGACCTAAAACCCGATCTTCCATCCAATGTAGAAGTCTCTTAAAGAATCTCATCTTAGACTCTGCCTTCAAGATTATAAAATTGAAAATTTGTTTTGTTTGTTTTTTCTTATTTCTTCCCTTTTGTTCTGATTTTCTTTTACAACATGATTAATTTGGAAATATGCTAAACATGATAGTAGATGGATAACTAATATCAGATTACTTGCTCTCATGGGGAAGACAGAGGAAGGGATGGAGGTAAAAAACATAGAACTCAAAAATCTTACAAAAAATGAATGTTGAAAACTAACTTTACATCTAATTGGAAAAAATGAAATTTATATTTAAAAAATTATTAGTGGGGGTGGCTAGGTGGCGTAGTGGATAAAGCACTCGCCTTGGAGTCAGGAGTACCTGGGTTCAAATTAAGTGTCTCAGACACTTAATAATTACCTAACTGTGTGGCCTTGGGCAAGCCACTTAACCCCATTTGCCTTGCAAAAACCTAAAAAAAAAAAAAATTATTAGTGACTGATTGAAACTCTACAGTCCTATGTAAATGACACATAAACCATATGTAAATTATTTTAGACCCTCCCATCTGGGTTCTATAGCTTGATATAGCTTTGAATTTAATAGGCAAATTAGGAAGAACTTTCTACTACTTTATGTGAAGATAAAGGGGAAAAGTTAGGAGAGGATGTTAAGAGAGAAAAACAATACTATGAACTTCAGACTTAGAAAGGGGAAATTTCAGTCAACTCAGAACATTTTGGCCTAGATCACACTCTTTCTGGTAGCCAAGAATGGCAAAGTCCCTATAAGTCTTGCTAATAAAATCACTCTTCTCCTTTTTAGTTTAGTACTTTGTATAAAGTCTTTTTGAGAGTGCCAGAGGGCAGTTCACATTAGTCTACAGAAAGGAGTAACGCTCTCCTACTTTACTGACTTCTCTCTCCTCCACCATGCACAATCATACCACCATACACAATTATTCAATCATGCCCAGGTGGGAGCACCAGGGCCTTCAAACCAAGTCATCTCTATTTCGGGGCTACTTTCAAGTCCCCTAAGTATTCTTTCTACTTACCTGCTTTGTTCCTTGCTGAAACAAGACGCTGACATCAACATAAACTTGTTTTTGAGAGTAGACACCAGTTATGACTCAGATGACGCACATTTACAAGTTAAAAAAAAACCCTGGGTACACCTCACCTCCTTCCGTCTGCAGACAGTCACGTTCGGAGCTCTAACCACAGATAATTCCGAAAGCCCAGGTTCCTCCATCACACAACCAGGAAGCCCAAGGGAGGGGAGGTTGGGCTTCTATCTACCTTTCAGTGGGGATTACAATAACAACAACAATAACAAAAATTTCTATTACACTAGAAAGTTCACAACAATCCTATGAGTAGGTGGTAAAAGTATGAGTGTTCCCATTTTACAGATGAAGAAAATGAGCTCAGAGAAAAAGTGATTTGTTTGTGGCCACAGAGCCAATCTGAGTTGGAGCAAGAATACGCACCTGTTTTTTGTAATATTTTAAAACCAGAAGTTGGACTTACTTTAAATTAATTTTTTAAAATTAACAAGCATTTAATTTTTTTCCTCTCACCATTTCCTTTTTCCTTCCATCTTCCCTAAATGAAAAGGAAACAATACAAAACAGAAACCTCTAGACTTTTAATTGTTATACTGTTTCTAAAGCTCACAGCCTCTCATGTAAGTCTTCTTCTGCAGCTGCTGTTGATGATTTTTATTGATATCTTGCTTTAACATTGCCTTCATTTCTGAATATATTCCTCCTCTTCCTCCACTAAAGTCAACCCAAAGAAGGGAATAAAATTGGCTCAGCAAAATCAGCCAACGCATCAGGTCAATGTTCCCCTCCTTGTAAAGAAGGAAGAGACATATTCTCATCACTTCTCCCTCTCAAGTCATCTTATTTATTTGTTTGTTTTTAATAAGTTTTTATTGAAAGCCAAGATGGCAGAGTAAAGGCAGGGGCTTACCTGAGGTTTCTCTCCAAGCTCTTCCAAATACCTTTAATACTGACTCTAAGGGGTAGCTAGGTGGTGCAGTGGATAGAGCACAGGCCCTGGAGTCAGGAGTACCTGAGTTCAAATCCGACCTTAGACACTTAATAATTACCTAGCTGTGTGGCCTTGGGCAAGCCACTTTAACCCCATTTGCCTTGCAAAAAACAAATACTGACTCTGAACAAATTCTAGAGTTGGCAGGACCTGTAAAAAAGAGAGAAGCAAGTTTCCAGCCCAAGACAGTTTAGAAAGTCAGAAGAAAAAGTCCATCATACCATGGTGAGAGAGGAACTCAGTCCAGTGCATGTTAAGTGAGAACAGCCCTAGTCCTAGCAAACCAGGAGCAGACCTTGGGAGTCACTGAATCAGTAGTGGCAACAGCTACTTTTGGAGCCCTTAGCCCACAACTGGTAAGGGAGTCAATCAACTAGTCAGAAGGAGATTACAGGGCTCTCTTTGCACTG
Organism: Macrotis lagotis; assembly: GCF_037893015.1. Taxonomy (NCBI): domain Eukaryota; kingdom Metazoa; phylum Chordata; class Mammalia; order Peramelemorphia; family Peramelidae; genus Macrotis; species Macrotis lagotis. The sequence continues at coordinate 107,359,076 of NC_133659.1, read as the reverse complement.
AGGTAGGACCATGTTGGACAAAAGTCCATACTCAGATCCAGGTCACAGTTCTGGGTGGCTGTCTCAGGGTTAGGAAGAACACTAAATCACTAGAGCTCATAGTGACAATGGAGTGAGGCTCCACAGGGGATCCTCTTAACAGTTCCAGGGCAGAAAAAATATACTTGTGGTTGCTCATAGACCAGAGCACACGTCAAGAGAATAATAAACACACCTTTCCTTAGATCATACCACCTTGGCAGAACTGAAAACTTACAGGTCTGTAGAAGTTTTTCTGAAACAGTTACATAAAACCCCTAAGCTTAGGACAGTATGCCTTCCATCCTGGAAGCAGAGTCTTATTTTAACATAGAGTTACAAGTCAAATAATAGGCTGATAAAATAGGCAAATAACAAGGAAAAAAACATGAACATAGAAAGTTACTCTGGTGACAAGGAAGAGAAAAACATATAAACAAAATAACAAAATCAAAGCCTCACAGAAAATTATGAATTGATCTCAAGCCATGGAAAAGTTCAAGAAGAATTTTGAAAACCAAGTAAGAGGTAGAGAGAAAATTGGGAAAAGGAATGAATGATGTAAGAAAATTATGAAAATAAATCAACAGCTTGGGAAAGGAGATACATACACACAAAAAATACTGAAGAAAATAACTTAAAAAACAAACTAGGCCAAATAGTAAAAGAGGTGCAAAACCCGAATGAGGAAAAGAATGCCTTAAAAAGAAAAATTGGTCAAATGACACTGATGAAAATAATTCTTTAAAAATTAGAATTGAGCAAATAGAAGCTAATGATTTCATAAGAAATCAAGAACAATAAAAACAGAAAACCAAAAGAATGGAAAAAATAGAAGCCAATGTGAAACATCTCACTGGAATAACAAGTAACCTGCAAAACATATCCAGGAGAAATAATTTAAAAATTAATGGACTATCTGGAAGTCATGATAAAAAGAAGTCTTGACATCATCTTTTAAGATACTATCAAGGAAAATTGTCCTGATATTCTAGAACAAGAGGGTAAAATTAAAAATGAAAAACTCTATTGACCACCTTTTGAGAAAGATTCCAAAATGTAAACTTCCAGGAATACTGTAACCAAATTCTAGAGTAATATTACAAGTATCATGGAACCACAGTCAGGATCACATAAGATTTAGCAACTTCAACACTAAAGGATCAGAGGGTTTGGAACATGATATTTTGAAAGGCAAAAGAGGATGGATTACAACCAAGCAAGCACCTACTTTTAAACTTTCTTGATGAAAAGATCAGAAATGAACAGAAAATTTGATCTTCAAATTCAAAACTCAAGAGAAACACAAAAAGGTAAATAGAAAAGAGAAAGCATAAGGAACTTAATAAGATTCAACTGTTTACATTTGTTTATGGGAAGATGATACTGGTAATTCATAAGACTTTTTTATTAATAGGGCAGTTAGAAGGAATATTCACAGAGTGCATAAATATAAAGTGAATATGAAGGGATGATATCTAAAAAAAATAAATTAAGGTGTGAGAGAAGAACATACTGGGAGAAAGGGAGAGGGAGAGATAGAATGGGGTAAATTACATAAAAAAAGTAAAAGCTTTTCCAGTGGAGGGGAAGAAAAGGGAGGTGACGGGAATGACAGAACCTTGCTCTCATCATAAATGATTCAAATGGGCATAGACATCTATCTCACCCAACAGGAAAGTAGAAAGGGGAAAGTATAAGAGAAAGGAGGGAAGGGTGAGAGAAGGCAGGCCAGAATGGGGGAGGCTGTAGTCAAAAACAAAACCTTTTGAAGTACAATGTAAAATAAGAGGAAGAATAAAATAAAGAGGGAGGGAGGAATAGAATAGAGGGAAATACAGTTAACAATAGTAACTGAAAAAAATTTTCAATCATGTTTCTCTTATAAAGACCTAATTTCTCAAATATATAGAGAACTGAGTAAAAATTATAAAAATAAAAGCATTCCCCAATTAACAAATGACCAAAAGATATGAACAGTGATCAGATGAAGTAATCAAAACTATCTATAGTCATATGAAAAAATACTCTAATTCATTATTGATTGGAGAAATGAAAATTAAAAAGAACTCTGAAATGCTACCTCATACCTAGTAGATATACCAATAGGACAGAAAAGGAAAATGACAAATACTGGAGAGAATGTGGGAAAAAAAGAAAAATTACTGCATTGTTGTAGTTGTAAACTGATCCAATTATTCTGTACAGCAATTTAGAACTATGACCTAGAGCAGGGGAGGAGAATGTGGGGGTCTGGCTCTGCCACAGCAACCAAAGTTGGTACTCAAATTCAATAAACATAAGAGTTTTTTGGGAATGAATTAAATGTTTGACCAAATATAGTTGGAAAATAATTTATAAATATCCAAATGTCCCTTGGCAAAAAAAAGGTTCTTCATCCCTACCCTAGAGCCATAAAATGCCCTTTGACTTAGCAATATCACTATAAGTCTATATACCGAAAGAGCCCCTGTATGCACAAAAATATTTATAGCAAATTTTTTTTCTGGTGGCAAAAAATTGAAAATTGAGGTGATGACCAACAATTAGAGAATGGCTGAACTAATTGTAGTATATGAATATGATGGAATATGATTCTATAATAATAAATGGAGAACAAGATGCTCTCAGAAATACCTGGAAAGACTCACATGAGTTGGTATAAAGTGAAATGTACAGTATACAAAGTAAAAGCAGTATTGTAGAATGATCAGCTGTGTATGACTTAGTCTCTGCAATACAATAGTGCAAGACAATGCTAAAGACAGGATGAAAAATATTATCCATCTGCAGAGATAGAGCTGATGGTATCTGAATTAAATTATACTTTTTTTACTTTATTTTTCTTGAGGATTTTTGGGGAGGGTCTATATTTTCTTTCACAATATGACTATTATAAAAATGTTTTGCATGACTACACATATATAACCTATGTTTAATTGCTTTCTTATTGAGGGGAAGGATGAAGGAAGATAATTTGGAATTCAGATTGTTAAAAATGATTAATAAAATTGTTTTTACATGTAGCTGCGGAAAATAAAATACTAAATAAAACATTAAATTAGTTTTTGTTGATATTTTCTGTTTCTTACTTCACAATAGTATCCTAAATATTCCCCCTCTCCTCTTCCCAACCCCATCTCCCCACCAAGACATCACATCTTATATGATGACAAGTATTTTTTGGAAAGGAAAAAAATTCAGCCTAATTGATGACTATGTTGAAAAAGTCCCCTACACCCAAAGTGAAATGTATCACACCTGTAGATCTCCTGCCTTCACAAATGGGTGGGTTTCTCATATCTCTTCATTTGCATGCCACTTGGTCTTTCTAATTTTGTTGCCTTTAGTTTTGATTTTTTTGGAGTGTGACTATTTTTTCCATTTACATATACACTGCTGCGTATTGCTTTCTGATTCTGCTACCTTCACTCTGTATTTTCCTTGCTTCTTTCTTTTATCACAGATATCATTTCTTATAGGTCAGTAATATTCCATTGCATTCAAGTACCACGATTTGTTCAACCTTTCCCCAATTGATGGGCATCTATGTTTTTTTTTTCAAGTCTTAGTTATCACACAAAAAATGCTGATATAAATATTTTGGAGTACTTGGGGATTTTTTCTTATCAATAGCTTTCTTCCTCCCAAGTCACCTTAATCAGACCAGCCTCCAACCTGAGTATGATTACATATATGCAAAGGACTCAAGACCTCAGGGCCCAGGGATATGGGGCAATCCTTGCCCTGCCAGGTTTCCTATGAACATATACTCTTTGTCCTTGTGGTCAAAGTCTTTCTCAAACCTCATGTTTCTTATTTTTCTACCTTCCTACATACCCCCAGAAAGACTTAGACAATGTGTCCACCCTCAGCAAATTTTTCTAATTCACTAGAATTTTGGCGGCTTATATTTATCTAACCTTAGATAAATGATCTTGGCTCTCTGAATAAGGGGAAGAGGGCAGTTAGGTAGCACAGTGGAAGGAAATCTGGGTCTGGAGTCAGGAAAGTTCAAATCTGGCCTCAGACATATATATTAACTGTGGGATCTAAGCAAGTGACTTAACCCTGTTTGCCTCAGTTCCCTTATTATAAAATGAGTTAGAGAAGAAAATGGTAAGTCACTCTAATATCTTTGATAAGAAAACCCCAAGTGGGGCTACCAAGAGTAGGGCACAACGGAAACAAATGAATAATAATAACAACAACAACAATAAGGGGGAAGGCGGTAATGAAGTAGAGCTGGGGGCAAGGTCCAATGGAATGAAGGTAGGGAGGAGTGGAGAGACATTGTGTAGTTTTCTTTCCTTTTAAAAATTTTATTAATGAAGGGGTAGGATTGTATAGTTTGTCACATTTCCAATATGGGTCTTAAAATTTGCTAAGTGAAGAGGTTCCTACTTGCATCTATATCCCCTGCCAATTTGGTGGAAGTTAGGTCAAGTTTGAGTGAGTCTATGCCATCTCTGATAATGGAAGATGCCCAGTAACCTGTGAGGTAAATGATATAGATATCAGAATCCCCATTTTACAGGAAACTGAGGCAAACAGAGATTTTTTTAAGCAATTCATCTAAGTTTACCTAATTAATAAATGACTCAAATGAGATGAAGAATAAGGCCCACTGATTTCAAATTCAATGCTCTTTCCACCATACTATGACTTCAAAGTTTGATTCAGAGCTGGAACAAGGAACTGTTGTACCCAATGTTAAGACAAACCACACTCAGCTCAATTGTCACCAACCATGTCCCCAAACAAACTTTATTGAAAGGAGGGGGACTGGGTGAGAGGAAGGCAATGTCAGCAATGGAGGTTGTGATCTTGACTCAGACAAAGAAAGTAGCTTTGCCATCTGCACTTCCTCCCCACAAACATAGTCAGGAAATGATCCCACAGGATTATGATACTTTCTTCACTCTTCCATGGAGGGAGGATATGAATGGATATGTGTTTGTATGTGTATGTATGAGTTTAAGGTGTCAGAGAATCTACTTGATCTGGGTTGACAATACCACCATAAACAACTATTCCAAACCCCTTCAAACTTTGCAGAGGGTTGTTGTTTCTGCTTGTTTTTCATTTTTGAAGACAATCAATGATATCATAGGGTGATTGTTTGATTTATGGATGAGTGGATTTAAAGTGAGTCAGGGGCAGCTAGGTGGCACAGTGGATAAAGCACTGGCCCTGGAGTCAGGAGTACCTGGGTTCAAATCCAGTCTCAGACACTTAATAATTACCTAGCTGTGTGGCCTTAGACAAGCCACTTAACCCTATTTGCCTTGCAAAAAAAAAAAAAACCCTAAGAAAATAAATAAATAAAGTGAGGCAGAGTTGCACAAAGTTTTCAGCTTCACTCTCTTACAGAATCATCAAAGTCCAGTGGAAAGACAAAGGTAAAAATAATTGATAATAACCTGGAATGCAGTGAATAACCTTGGTGGCTTGAATGTCTGATCAATCTCTAAATACTTAATCCTTTGACAGTCCTTACCTGGAGCCGGATCTCACCTACTCTCATCTTAAAGAGGACATGGCAGGTGTTGGAAATTTCAAGTACCTCAGATAGAGTAGAAGGGAAAGGCAGGAGGGTGGTTAGGGGATATTGGACCTCACACTCTCAAAATTTGCTGACTCAGTCCCTAAAGAACCATTGATATATGGCTTTAAAATACTGCCAAACTAGGAGATCCTGTAACCCCAATGCTCTCAGCAAAGCTGGTATCATACAGTTCCATCATAGTTCTTTATTGCTTGTCTTTCTCTACAGCAGAGATCTCCAAGACCCCAAACAACAAAAAGGGGTAGGGCAGCATGCTAAGAGAGAAGGGTGGAGACTTGACATACAGCTGACAAAGGGAAGAAACATTTGAAGTGCTCTTGTTTCACTGTTGATGAAGCATTTTTTCAGTGACCCCTAAATTCAGCACCCTGAGACAAGCTCCAGTGAACCTACCCTTAGTCCAGTACTCTTTTGAATTGACCACAATTCATTTATTCCACTACAACTATGTGCAAACACTATGCTAAGATCTGATAAAAAGAGGCATAAGATATGATCCCAACCCTCAGGGCACTGACCTCCAGTTCACAGGAGTTGGTTATATGGTCAGACTCTTGTGAAATTTTCTTCAGAAAATTGCAAACTTCACAAGACTCCTGACTTTCACTCCATCATAGCAAGGGGGGAGGGGAAGGGGAAAGAAGAGGAATTTTCATAGTTTTGCAACTGCATTTAGGCAATAAGAAGGGATACACATGGTACCCAACCCTCTCCATTTCTTATCTCTTGAATTCCAGTTCTGTAGCCTATCTCTCCAGGTAAAGATGGTGGCTCATGAATGAAAACTGGAAATGACACCTTTCCCAATGAGAAATCCTCTATGATGAAAAGAGAAATGGACTTAGAATCAAATGGCCTGACTTGGTTTCATCCCAGGTCTGACACTTACTAGTTAAGTCAACATATTCAAGTCACTTTGTATCTCTCTCCCTCCCTCCCTCCTTCCTCTCTCTCTCTCTCTCTCTCTCTCTCTCTCTCTCTCTCTATCTATCTCTCTCTCTCTCTCTTTCTGCCTCAGTTTCCTACTCTCTGAAATGGAGGTAATGATACTTGCATTAATCAACCAACAAGTATTTATTAAATGCTTCCTGGATAAAAGATACTAAGGAGTGCTTTCCCTCTGATAATTATTTTCTATTTTGGGGGAGGGGAGGTTGGGATTATTTTTGCAAGGCAATGGGGTCATGCCCAAAGTCACACAGCTAGGTAATTATTATTATGTTTCTGGGGCAGAATTTGAACTCAGGTCCTCCTGACTCCAGGGCCAGTGCTCTATCCACTACACACCACCTAGCTGCCCAATTATTTGCTATTTATCTTGTTTTATATATACATACATATATATATATATATATATATATATAATTTGCTTGCATATTTTCTCCATTAAATTTTAAGCTCTTTGAAAGGACTGTCTTTGCCTTAACAAATGTTTATTGATTGATTGATTGATTCTTTGGGTGGCATCAGAGTCCTGTAGTTTTCACTACAGGACCAAAAATTTTGTTTTTACCCCAATCTTTATTCAGTCACATGAAATATGGTATATGTGTGCCTGCATAAATGCTTTGGTAATTAGGGAAAGGGATGTTATAGAAATTGGGGAGAGGAGCCAAAAGATGGAATGAGATAGGGAAGAAGGAGGAAGGGGAGTTGGAGCTCCACAAGCTGGGAACACAAATTCAATAATTCATTCAACAAGCATGAAATATCTACCATATACAAAACAACTCTACAAGGATTTTGTAATTACTTTAAACAAAGAGATAAAAAACATTCAAGGTTATCTGAGGAAGGAAAGAACATTTTGAACTGGGGTGATCAGAAAAGATTTCCTGTAGAAGATGCCACTAAAGTCATTCAGTTTTGAAGACAAAGAGGTGAGGAAGGGAGTACATTCCAGGTAAAGGATTCTGTCTATTCCAAAAGCATGGAGGCAATATGTTTTCCCCACTTGTACTATATCTCGCCAACTCCAAGCTAGTGTGCATAGCTTGCCTATGGAACTACTAGTGATGCTGATACCAAGGCCTGTGGGTCTGGTATAGTAAATCTGAGTGAAAAACCAGCTCCATGGATAGCTAAAGGCAGAGCAGCTATCCCCCTGGATGCTGGAATAAGTCCTTGAAAATCATAGGATAAATCTATCTCTTAGAGGTGTCATTGTTGGTGAAGAGAATCTCATAGTATAGGAAAGCTCCTTAGAGTGAAGACAATTCAGGTGTGTAATCCATGTACATGAACTCACAATGTATGTGCCTATGTGTTTGTGTATATTTGTAACTACAGCATATATAACTATACCTGCCTAGCTCTGCCTTGCCCCTGAGCAAGTCACTGCACATCTTTATTTTCCTCCTCTTTAAAGAGAAGTTAGCCATGCTGGTATCTCAGGTCTTTTCCAGTTCTAACTCTCCACAATTTTAGGCTATAGAGATCCAACTTACATGGAGATATTGTTATGCATGATTATCTGTGGATTCCCAGAAGAAAACCACTTGAACTGTGCAAACCTCAAACTGGGAGAAATTATAGAGAGAATTATTGTTACAAAGAAAATCTAGCAAACTCCAACCATGGTGGCTTTGAGGTCAGTAAATGAACTCACACTGAAATCTCTTTATAAAAAAATCAGCCTGGTGATTTTCAGTCACAAGAAATTGAAACAGACTCACTTGACCTTCTTAGTGAGAGGCAGCTGAAGTTCTTCATTTTCCAGTGTGAGGAGGGAATCTGGACTTTGACTTCCATAGGTAGGGGAGCTGAGCTTTCATTTTGGAGCCTTCCTTCTCTTTTAATGTTAAACTAGGTAAGTCAAAGACCTTGAAGACGGGGAACTCCAATAAGCCATAATAGGGTAAGAAGAGCACTGAGTTGAGGTTTATATCTGCCATTTACTACTACCTGTGTGACTTTGAGCAAGTCACCTAACTTATTAGATTCCATTTTCTTATCTAAAGAAGAAGGGGACTGGATTTAATGACCTTCCTCTAAGGTCTTTCCCAGCTCTGAATCTATATGACCTATTCATTGGGCTGGTCCATTGGAGCCTGGAGCAGAGTTCCTTTTAACATGGAGTCCTAGGAAGGCAAAAAATGTATATATTTTAACTTTCTAATTCAAATTGCATACTGTGAGAGCTTGATAAAAATTTCTTTAGGTCTTTGGAATTGTGGCATCATTGGAAACTCAGAGGTAAAAGGATACCATTAGATCGAACTTGCAGCTTCTAGTGTGTTGGCTGGTTAGTAGGATGATCGTCCTTCATTCCCCTATAGAGAACCAAAATAACATCACTATGTTAGAGCCAAGTTACAGTGTGTCCAAAGGCACTGATTAGGCCAATATGAATTTGGAAGACTCCATCCCGGGTCAGGTACAGATAGTCCATATATTTGGAGTGGAAATGTCTCTAAATTTGTGCATCTGGTATTTCTTTTGAACAACTGCCATTCTGCTTCACTCATAGGGCATAGTCCCTTCTTTGCCAAAGTTCTTTCATTTTATTTCCTATTACCTGGCTCAAGATCTGCCTTGGTTCCTACTCATAGTTCCAGAAATAGCTCCAGAATTGGAGAAAAAGGACATGGGTTCAAATTCTAGTTCTATTTTTTTAATCTAGTTGACCTTAAATAAATCACTCAATATCTCTCTAAAATGAAGCAGTTGGACTAGGGTGATCTCAGGGTATTTTCTAGTTTTAAACCCTATATCCCCTGAGTTTGGTCAGACCTGAGAGGGAAATAATGATAGAAGAGATATTTTTTATTTCTCTATATTGTTCTATACAGTGGTTCTCAAATTGTCCCATATTGCCCTTTCTTCGCCCATCTCCTCTGACTTATCTACCCAGATCTCCTCACCTCACTTCCCACTCTTTGCCACCCCACCTTGACCAAAACCAAAAAGGAATTCCTCTGGTCATCTTTCACATAACTCCGTTCAAAAGAGAGTTAGTGTTTCACAGCTTTAGTTTATGGTTGGAACTGGAGGAGTTTGCCAATTCCTTCTCTAGTGGATTAAGGCAAATAGAGCTTAAGAGACCTGCGCAAGGTCACACAGCTAATGAGTATCTGAGGCAAAGTTTTAATTTAATTCTTCCTGACTCCAGGGCAGCTCTCTCTATTCACTGAACCACTTAACTGTAGTCAGATACACTATAGCATGATTCTAGCAATGATATAAGTTTGATCCCGTTTGAGAACAAAGGACAATAACCAACCAATGGTTGGTGTAGTAAAACTAAAAACCATGAAGACAAGAAAAAGAAAGGATGAAAAGAGGACTCAAGAAGTACAGTCACTTTCCTCAAGTTGAGGTCAAGAGAAATAGCTGAGTGGTTGAAGTCAGAAGACCTGGTTTCTTTTCTTTTATCTAATGCTTGCTGAGTTAGCAAGTCACTTGATTGGGCAAGGTCCTTCCTCTCTCACTTTCCTCATCTGTAAAAAGGAAATGGTGGGAGAAAATAGTCTCTAAGGTCTCTTCCAACTCCAGCTCCTCTGAAATCTCTCTGGATCCTAGTTTCTTTATCTAGAGACATCATGTCTTTCCTCCAAGAGTTGATAGAAAGAAAGCATGTAGCACTATGAAAATACTGCTATTATTTGTGACCTGTGCTCTCATTTCTGTTGAGTATTGTCGTGGTCCAGCAACTACTGGAGTCCAACATCTCTGTTCTCTTTGACAAGCTCCTGTTTGAAAATTTCCTCCACTTCTTTCTTTCTTTTTTTCTTGCTCACTTTTTTGCTTTCCTTCCTTTCTTTTAGAGGCAATCAGAGTTAAGTGACTTGCCCAGAATCACACAGTTAGTAAACATATGAGGCCAAATTTGAACTCAGGTCTATCCTGACTTCAGGGTCGGTGCTCTATCTACTATGCCCCCAGTTGCCCCTTCAGCTACCTATTTCTTTTTTTTTCAGCTACCTATTTCTGAGGAGTTCTAAACACTTCTGTGATAACCTCAACCATTACTCAAAATGGTAGGAGACCAGGTACCTATCATTCTTGCCAGAGAGCAAAACTCAAAAGGGATATAGGACTTGTCTCAGGGCTCATTGCAAATGGGCTAAAGCAGCTCAGGGCTTTGGGACTGGGCATGTGCCTTCTCTCCATTGAACTGGTTCTAATCAGTCAAGATGAGGCTTGAGGAGGAGCAAGAGGCTTTGACTGTCTGGTTGGAAATGGGGGAGGGGAACACAGAGAAGAAGGGTTGGGAGGGGGTTAAAGATCCAAGGATCAAGGAGAAAGGCATTTGCTCTCCAGGACTAGCCACAAATGTTTTTTGCCTCCCTCTCCAGTCTAAGTAAAATGAAACTAGAAAAGTGTTTTTGGGGTTCTCTGCTGCTGCTGCTTCAGAAATGATTCAGTCTCAAAAAGCCACCAGAAAGTCAAACCTCAGAGACAGGTCTGCCCCTCCCTCACCCCAAGCCTCTTCCATCTTGCCCCAGAGAAAGTCCTGGGCACTCAGTCCTTTTTGCTTTGATGCCTCAAAAGAGTGGGCAATAGAGTGGGGGAGGGAAGGGGAGGCAAACAGGAATCTTTACCCAAGGGAAGATAATAAAGCTAGAATTGTCCAAGTGAAGAAAAAGAGGAAAGTTGTAGAAAACAAAGGAAAGGGGTCTGGCCCCACTGTTTATTTGATTCAAACTGGTTCTGAGGGGTCTTGAGATCAAGATCAAGAGATCAAGTTGGTATCTAGAGTTGAAAAAATCCTTAAGATTATCTAATTCAACCCTTGGGCAGGTCATTTAAACTTTCTGAGACTTAGCTTCTTTATTGGACAGGATATTTGAAGCAGATGATCCAAAAGTTCCTCACTAGCTCTGAATCTCAGGATTTCCTTTATTTTACAGATGAGGAAAAATAATACCTTGCCCAAGACCACATAATAAATGGTAGAGTTGCAATTCAATCCCAAACCTCCTGATTTTAGGCTCAAAATGAAGCACTTCTTACAATTATCATTAGTATTTTGAAATAAATCTTATTCTATGTATATTAACATATTAAAATCAATATATTATTAATACAGCCAATATTATATAGTAATACAGCAAATATAACATATATTATTAACATTAAAATCAATATTCTATTATAAATTAAAATCAATGTATTATATATATTATTAATATATTTAAAATAATATTTTATATTACTAACACATTAAAAATCAACATTATCCTATGTATATAATGTGAATATATTAAAATAATGTTATTTTTACTACAGTATATTAAAATCAGTATTGTTTTATGTTATTAATATATTAAATCAATTTTATTCTATAGTATATCATTAACATATTAGAATAAATATTATTCTGTATTAGTAAACATAGTTAAAATTTAAATTATTATACATTATATTGTTAATATATTAAAATCAATATTTTTAGAACTGGAAGAAATTTTAGAAAGATTTAAGAAGCTCTCAAATCCAACCACCTCATTTTACAGTAGAGGAAACCTAGAGAAGTTAAATGACTTACCCAAGATCACACGTGAAACAAATGTCTGAGGGTGGAATTTGAAGCCAGGTCTTTCTGATTCCAAGGCCGGTGACTTACTCATTATACCTTTTTTTACCATGATTGTATAAGGAGTTAATATAGAATTCTGAGGCACATAAATGAACAGTGAGGGGAATCCAGAGAACTTCCTTCCCTGCAGAGATTCTCCTCTATCCATGAGGATTTTGGTATGGTCCTACTTGCAGGAAGAGATGGTAGGACCACTGGAAAGCCCTCCACTCAAGATTGCCTAAAAAACATCAGGAAGCTTCCTCCCTCCTCTCTTTCCCACCTGGCTTCATCTACCCATGAGGAGAGAATCTCCTACCTTGAGTCACTGGGCATCATCTTTGAACAGAGTGCCACTGATTGAAGAGCTTTGTACTTAGAGAACCTAGTTCCCCAAGGGTACATAGGATGGGCAAAGGGAGAAGAAAGGGGAGGAAAAAACATTTATTAGGTGCCTTCTATATATACCAGGCATTATGGTGAGTGCTTTACATCTATTTTATTTGATCCTCACAACCACCCTAGGATACAGGTACTATTATTCCCCACATTTTACAGCTGCAGAATCTGAGGCATAGAGAGGTTTTGACTTACTGAGGGTTACCCCTCTCAGAAGTCTGTGGGGTCAAATTTGAACTCGGATCTTCCTGACTCCAAACTCAGCTGCACCACTTAGTGGTGAAAACTTAAATATATATATATATATATGTGTATATATATATATATACATATATATATACAAAGAAATAATTAATACTACATAAAGAAACACAAAATAGCAAGTAAAAATTTGCATAATGCAGATTAAGTACTGGACTAATTGGGATGAAATGGGACCCATAAAGAAAGACTTCCTGGAAAAGGTGAACTTTGAAACTGATTTTGGAAGAAAGTTTCTTTGATTTTGAATTGGTTAAAAAAGGTGAAAATACACAAAAAATTAACTCTACATAAACAAACACAAAATAGCAATTGAAATTTTGCATAATGTAGATTAAGTACAGGAGTGATTGGAACAATGTGTTCCAGGAAAGACTTACTAGAAAGGAAACCAATTTTGGAAGGAAGCGAAAACCATGGATTCATTCTCTCTTTGATTCTGAATTGGTTAGAAGGAGGAAATAGCAAAGAGTGGTGTGAGTGTGATTGGGTTAGACTGTGCTGACCTACATCCAACCCAGACTCCTATGACAAACTTTTCTCAGTCTAGGGAGATGCCAAGAGTCACCTTCATATTCTTCCCTAGAATCAGCCAAACAACCCAACCTAAAGTTATTTACAGTCTGCTGACATAGCAGCTGATAAACTGAAAGCTATGGGCAGAAAAGGACAAGAAGAAGCAGTGCCAGTTCCATTGAGAACTCTGCTGGGGCCATAGGGGAATTATTCCTACCAGGAACAGATCTATTCCAAGAGCAGATGATCCCTAAATATTTAACTCTTCATATAACTGAAGTTCTAAGTTCAAATTTCACCTCAAACATTTAGAAGCTTTGTGGCCTTTGGAGGTTGAATTGTAATGTCTTTTCAGGTCCTTTCTCCATCTAGGATCCTTTTGTCAATGGGGGCTTAGACATAGATTTCCCTGCCTTAGAGCAGGAGTTGTGTGTTTTGCCTGCTGCTAACACAGGCGGAAGACACCAAGGAACCTGCTTTAAGTAATTTTGTTTAGTTGTTTTTCAGGTGTTTTACTCTTCATGATCCCATTTTTGGCAAAGAAATGACTTGCCATTCCCTTCTCCAACTCATTTTACATATGAGGAACCTGAGGCAAACAGGATGAAGTGACTTGTTTAGGGTCATTTAATTAGTGAGTGTCAGAGGTTAGGTTTGAACTCAGGAAGATGAGTCTTCAGACTCCAGCCCCAGCAATCTATCCACTTTGCCATCTACTTGATGTAATAGAAGGTCCTTAATCCCTGATTAAGACCATACTTGATTCCAGACTCTTAACCATGTATACCTTTGAGCTGCAATTAAATTAGAACAAGGTACATTCAAAAGGCAATAACCAACTGAATCAAAAACTCTTGCTTTTTTTTTTCACTCAGCAAGTTCAAGTGAGGAGGCAAAGACTGTAGCAAGCCTTTGGTAGAAAAAGAAGATTTTATTTTTCCACCTGGGGCTGCCGCTATGCAGTCCATGAATGCAATGACCCTGTCATTCCTTTTGTTCCTATGGTGTCTATTCTTTCTGCTTTTAGGTAAAAGAGTATTGGTATTAGAAAGCTTGGAATAACAAGGTCAGAAGTCCAGGACGATCAGGATGCTGACTTGGAGGTCAACAAAGTCAAGTCTACGCAGCTCAGCAATAGATTTCCTCTCTTTCCAGTCCCGCCTCTTCCAGCCACATTGAAGGCAAGATGCCAGTGCCTACCATCAAGGAAGTGACTCATTACATGAGAATACATTAGAAGTGACCTTAGTGGGTCAAGTGCCTCTCTAGGGAGAGTTATTGAAAGGACAGTGTGCCCTCAGGTTGGGGGGTAAAATATTTTGTAATATCTGCTCTTTACAGTAAAAGTTGATTGATGTTAAATTGTAAATTTGTAAAAGTTGATTAGTTAATAGGTTAAATGAAACCGGGGAGTCAATCATTAGTGGTTAACTTTGGAGAGGCTCTTCAATCAATGGCACTCTAGATTCAGGGATAATGTCCATTGGCTCTAGGTCAGAGAGTCTCTATTCATGGAATGGATGAAGTTAGGTGGGAATAAGGAGTCTTCCTGATGCTGTGCTGGGATTTAACATGGAAGAGCTTGACAATCAGGCCTCTAGGCAGTCTTTAAAGGTTTATCACTTAGAGAATCATAGAAACCTTGAGTGGAATAGTTCACTGGGAGTCAGTTCTACCATTTCTTCTGATTGAATAGGGGATCAAGGCAAAAGCATCAAAGAAGGCACCTAACACTCAGAAGTACCCCAGAACCACTACAGAAAAATGTTTCTTGAATTGTTCTGAGGTATTTAACTCTTCTATGAAAGTGGGAGTTGAGATAAGTTTCCCACAATATGTAAAAGCTACACAATGGTGCAAGTTTCAGTTATCAAATTGCTCTATACATAAAAAAAAATCAAAAACCAACCTCAAAGTTTCCTTTAGGTTTCCCTATTCCATCCAGTAACACAGACAGAGAAGAGGCAACATATAGGGGCACTGGGAATGAGAAGCAGAGTGGGGTAGCATTAGTTATGTGTGGGGGTGGAGACAGATGGGAGTGGTTTAGCCCTAGCACATGTAAAGGAGATTTTGGAGCCTCCTGAAAGAAGCCCTGAGATGTATGTAGAGGAAGAAGTTTGGGGGAGCTAATCCTTCCTTGCCTGCTGAATACATTCACAAGAATCATAGAATGCTAGGACCAAAAAGCATATGAGAAATCATGTAGTCCAACCTGCTTATTCTACAGATGACAGGTTTGGGATCAATAAGGCCCAGGTTTCAATCCTACCTTAGATTTTTGCTATGTGTATGACCCTTGGCAATCACTTAATCTTTTTAGACTTTAGTTTTCATATCTGTAAAATCAGGGTATAAACCTCTAAAGTCCTAAAATCTATGATCTCTGAGCCTACAATCTATGAAAACAAGGTCCAGATAGAGGCCAAAGGCAATGTTGGGACTCTTTTTACACTTAGGATTCTTTCCATTAAAAATAAATCAAGCCCCAGGCTTATAACTTTGGAAATTGATTGGCTTGTGGGAAAAAAGGTGAGAGGCAGAGAAGGAAAGAACCCCAAACATGAGGAACAAAGACATCTCTGTCTAGTTTTAGTCTGGGAAATTTTCTACCAACACAGCTTAGGACAACAGTCAATCATGCATTAACTTAACAAAACACTTGTTATGGCCTACACTAGGTCGGGTAGGAAATAGAAAGATAAGACAAGCATCCTTGCTCTCCAGCCCAGTCATTCAGGACTAAGTAGGAAAAAAATGACTCCTACGTAAATATAGACTTGTTCAAAGAAATGATTTAGAGTGCCTTAGGAGTAAATACAAGAAACAAGATGTCATGACTGTGGTAAAGTAGTTAATCTCCTATTACTCATTGGTGAATTCCAACCTCCATTTGCTGAATACTTCTTTCAGAAAAAAAGAAATCCTCAGGGAAGGGAATTCTCAACTGACAACCTGGTTGGCAAACCAATTGACTAATCAAAGAACAGCATTTATTACATGACAATTATGGTTGAATTAGATGGCCTCTAAGATCCCTTCTGACTCCAAACCTATAATCCTACAAAATACGCAACCAACACTATATTAGGCACTGAGAATCAGACAACAAAAAAAAAACAATTTTTACCCTCCTTGAGGTTGCAAGTGAGTAGATACAAATGTACACCCTAAAAATAAGGTACTTTTGGCAGTAAGGTGTTAGCAGCTGGAGATTAAGGAAACTGGAGCTTATATAGATGATGACATTTGAGCCACGTTGCTTGTGAGGTGATAAAGTGAATAGAATGACCCACATGGAATTAAGAGAACCCCTCTTATTGAGTTCAAATCTGGTCTCTGACATTTACTAGCTATGTGACCCTGGGCAAGATACTTAGCGAAGTTTGCCCCAGTTTTTTCATCCTCAAAATGAACTGGAGAAGGAAATGGTAACTCTCAAAATCCTGGCCATGAAAATCCCAAACAGGGTCACAAAGAGTCAGAAATGCCTGAAATGGCTGAACAACCACAAAGGGATTTTAAGAGGTGGGAAAGCATGCCAGACATGAAGGACAGCTAGTGTAAAGACAGAAAGATTGAAGAAACAGCAGAAAAGGCAGTTTGACTGGACTGAAGAGTATATGAAGGGAAATAAGGTATAATGAATCTGAAAAGGCAGATTGGGCCCAGATTTGGAAGGGTTATAAAGGACAAGAAGAGGAATTTGAATTTAAATCTAGAGATAATTGGAAGCTACTAGAGTCTGCCTGAGAAGAGGAATGACATTTTCAGACCAAGCACACTGATATCTATTTTGAGGACAGATTGGAAAAAAGTAGGTTCTAAGACCTCATCTGAAGCAAAAAAGAAAGGGGAAAATGGGAGATAACTGATAAAATATTAAGTTGTTTGGGGCAGATTTGCAGGTCTATAGGAGAAGGTGAAGATCTGTGAGGAGGTTATGGAATTTTTCACAGAAGAGGCAGACCTCAAAGTCACAGGCTCATAAAATTCTAAAGTGAAAAGAAACTTTAGAGTTCATCTAATGAAACTTATTCACTCTATTAATAGGGAAAACTTAGACTCCAAAGGTGAAGGCCAAGGTTATGAAAAGGTTATGACCTTTTCAACTCAGAATCCAATCCTCAGAAGCCCAGCACTATTTTGGCAATATCTATACCTTAAATGTTGGGGAGGATTTAAGAAGAGGCTGAAAGTTCCATTTGAGAAGATGCATTTTGAAGTTTCTTCCAACTCTAAAATGTTGGGATTATAGGTTTGGGATTCTGGATATCAGTTTCTATGTGCCACCATCTCCTAGGAAGTAAAATGGGCACCTTTAGTTATGGAAATCAATGGAAATGAGCTATGAATCAAAGATTCCAAAGGAAGGAAAGTATGATGTTTGGGTAAAGCAATGAGGAGAATAAGTTGACCAAAGCAGAGGGTGCCTCCACCTCCATGTAAAAGTGAGAGTTAAAGTTAAATGTGTAGAGTAGCACCAGATTAAGAAAATAACAATAGCTAACATTTATATCCTGCTTCAAAGTTGACCAAGAGCTTTATGTACATTGACAGTTGCTCCTTATCAACTCAATTTTACAACTGGAAAAACTGAGGCTGAGAACATTTAAGTCACT
Organism: Macrotis lagotis; assembly: GCF_037893015.1. Lineage (NCBI taxonomy): Eukaryota > Metazoa > Chordata > Mammalia > Peramelemorphia > Peramelidae > Macrotis > Macrotis lagotis. The sequence goes on along the minus strand of NC_133659.1, from coordinate 107,341,171 downwards.
TTTCTAAGACTACACAGTAGGAAGTGTCTGATGCTTGGATTTGAACCCAGATTTTCCTGCCTCCTTATGTACCATAGACTACTTAATTGCTTTAGAACCTGAAAACCCTGACAGAAGTTTAACTTTGATTCCACAATGAAGAGGTATTGTAGGTTCTTCTTAATCAAGAAAGGGACACTGAATCCTAGGACAAGAAGGAACTTTGGAGGCCCAGGGATGTCAAACTTAAATGGAAACTGATTCCCTGGCACCAGTATATTGATTTAGAAAACCTCAGATTGATGTGATCTTGTTGTATTATATTTTTATTTATTTTGTTTTACTAGGTGCAAGGTGTGGGGAAGAAAGACAGTTTAATGTCTCTAAAGTCTAGGCCCCTCATTTTATGGATGAGAAAACTGAGGTCAATAAGAGAAAAGTAACTTGCTAGAAGTAAAAAGGGGATTCAAAGAGAGCAGGAATTCAAATTCAAGAGCACTTATTCCAAAGTCAATTCTCCTTTTTTTGCACCACCCATGATGAGAGTAATATTTGGAAGATTAACTTGCCAGTGGTATAATAATAATAATTCTAATAGCTACAACATTTCATATGTTTGGAAAGTGTTCTAATTATTTCATTTGATTTGCTCCCCAAAACAATTCTGGGAAGTAGATGCTATTATTATTCTCAATTTACAGATGTGAAAACTAAAGGTAGAGAGAGGTAAGGGCCTGGTCCAGGATCATACAGTTAATGAATGTCTGCTGAAGGATTTGCACACAGGTGGTAAAGTGAATAGATTGCATAGCCTGAAGCCAACAAGATTTTGCTTCCTGGATTCAAATCTGACCTGCAAAACATACCAGCTTTGACAAGTTGCTTAACTCTATTTACCTCAGTTTCCTCATTTGTAAAATAAGTTAGAGAAGGAAATGACAAATCACTCTGGCATCTTTACCAAGAAAATCCTAAATGGATCCAAAAAGAATGGGACATAACTGAATGTCAACTTCTTTCTTTTTCTTTTCTTTCTTTATTTTTCCAATTATATGTAAAAATAATTTTCAATGTTTAATTTTTTTAAATGTTCTCTCTCTCCCACTCTTCCCTCCCTCTACCCTACATTAGTTAGTGATCTGATGTCACACATATTTCCATAATAAACATGCTGTGAAAGAAGAATCAGACCAAAAGGGGGAAATCACAAAAAGGAAAAAGCAAAAAATAATTTTAAAAGTGAAAAGTGGTCTGCATTCAGATCACTTTATTTAAAAATTACTTTATTAAAAATCACTTTATTTAAAAAGTTATTTTTATTCAGATTCAGATTCCAAAATTCTTTCTCTGATGTGGATGATATTTTCCATCGCAGATATTTTAGAATTGTCCAAACACTCTAAAGCTGAGAAGAGCCAAGTCTCTCATAGTTAATCATTACACAATGTTGCTATTTAAAGTATACAATGTTCTCCTGGTTCTTCTCACTGCACTCAGCATCAGTTCATGTAAATCTTTTGAGGCTTTTCTAAAACCTGCCTTCTCATCATTTTTTATAGAGCAATAATATTCCATTATATTCATATTCCACCAATTCATTTAGCCATTCTGAAATTGGTGGGCATCCCCTCATTTTCCAATACTTTGCCAATGCAAAGGGAGCTGCTATGAATAGTCTTGTACTTGTAGGTCCTTTCATCTTTTTTTCCTGATCTCTTTGGGACACAAATCTAGTAGTGGTATTGCTAGATTAAAAAGTATGCACCATTTGATTGCCTTTTGGGCAGAGTTTCAAATTGCTCTTCAGATAATTTGGATCAGTCTACCACTTCAGCAGTGTATTAGTGTCCCAGTTTTCCCACATCCCATCTAAAATTTATTATTCCCCTTTTCTGTCATATTAGCCAGAGAGGTGTGAGGTAGTACCTCAAAGATTTCTAAATTTTCATTTCTCTTTTTTTAAAGTTGTAATGGTTTTTCTTTTTTGTGAAAGATTTTATTTATTTTGAATTTCATAATTTTCCCCCGATCTTGCTTCTCCCCCCGCCACAGAAGGCAGTCTGTTAGTTTTTTTAATTATTTTTTTATTCTCATTTTGTACGAATGTTTTTTTTTACATTAATAAAATATTCTTGTTTACAAGTAAACAAAATACCCCTCCTCCCCCATGAATATAGATAGATTTGCTTGGGTGAAAAAAGTAAAGGGGAGAGAAAAAAATTAAAATAAAAAAAAATAATAGTAATAATTGCAGGTATGGCCAGGTGGCGCAATGAACGAAGCATCAGCCCTGGAGCACCCGAGTCCATATCCAGCCTCATAAACCCAACAATCACCCAGCCATGTGACATGCAACCCACCCAATCCCCACTGCCCTGCAAAAAACAAAATAAAGAAAGAAAAAAAGACCCAAAATAAAATAAAATAGTAATAATAGTAGGGGTGGCTGGATGGCAGACAGAGCATTGGCCCTTGAGCCAGGAGCACCTGGGTCCAAATCTGGCCCCAGATACCCAAAGATCACCCCGCTATGTGGCCCCAGGCAGGCCATCCAGCCCCACTTGCCCTGCACCCTCCCCCAAATAATAATAACAAAAAATGTGCTTGAGTCTTTGTTCCAACATCAACAACTCTGTCATGGGTGGATCACATTCTTTATGATAAGTCCATCACAAAAGTTATTTCCATATTTTTCCACCCTTGCCATTGCTGATCACAACTCCCTCCTTTCTTATTTCTCCACTACCATGTACTCTATTTTCTCTCTCCTTTCACTCTGACTGTGCTATAGGGTCCCTGAGTGGCACAGCAGACAGATCCCTGGTCCTGGGGCCAAGAAGCCCTGAGCCCCCATACCACCCCTTAGGCCCAGAATCCACCTGGCCCTGTGGTCCTGGGCAGGCCTTCCAATCCCAGCCCCTTGCAAGAAGTAAGAAAGAAAATGTGTTATATCTGGCCACTCTCCCCCCATGGTCCATCCTCTCCTCCTTTATTCACATCCCCACCCCTTCCCCCTACTCCCCGCTCCTTCTTACTCCAGATGTCTATACCCCATTGAGTATATTTGCTGTTTCCTCTCCTAGCCATCTCTGATGAGAGTAAAGTTTCCCTCATTCCCCCTTGCCTCCCCACTTCCATATCATTGCAATAGCTCATTGTAATAAAAAAAATCTTATGTGAAATATCTTTGACTATTCCCCCTCTCCTTTTTCTTTCTCCCATTCCATTTCCCTTTTTTTCTATTGACTCCATTTTTACACCATATTTTATCTTCAAATTCAGCTTTCTCCTGTGCTTCAACTATAAAAGCTCTCTCTACCTGCTCTATTAACTGAGAAGGTTCATATGAGTATTATCAGTGTCATTTTTCTATGCAGGAATCCATGCAGTTCATGCTCATTAAATCCCTCATATTTCCCCCCTCTCCTCCAATCTCCATGCTTCACCTGAGTCCTGTATCTGAAGAACAAACCTTCTGTTCAGCTCTGGCCATTCCAAAAGGAACATTTGAAATTCCCCTGGTTCATTGAAAGTCCATCTTTTTCCCTGGAAGAGGACATTCAGCCTTGCTTGGTAGTTCATTCTTGGCTGCATTCTAAGCTCTTTTGCCTTCTGGTATATTGTATTCCAAGCCCTACAAGCTTCCAATGTAGTTACTGCTAAGTCCTGTGTGATCCTGACTGCAGCCCCATGATATTTGAACTGTGTCCTTCTGGCTGCTTGTAATATTTTCTCTTTGACTTGGGAGTTCTGGAACTTGGCTATAATATTCCTAGGGGTTGGTTTTTTGGGATCTCTTTCTCTGGGGGATCGGTGGATTCTCTCCATTTCTATTTTGCCTTCTGCTTCTAGAATATCAGGGCAATTTTCCTGTAGTAATTCTTTGAAAATGATGTCAAGGCTCTTTTCCTGATCATGACTTTCAGATATTCCAATAATTTTAAAATTATCTTTCCTACGTCTGTTTTCCATATCAGTTGTTTTTTCAATGAAATATTTCACATTTTCTTCTAATTTTTCATTTTTTTAAATTTTGAAGTATTGATCCCTGATTTCTGTTAAATTCATCAATCTCCCTGAATTCTATTCTTTGTCTGAAGGATTTGTTCTCCTCAGAGAGTTTTCTTATCTCTTTTTCCATCTGGCCAATTTTTCTTTTTAAAGCATTCTTCTCCTCCATAACTTATTGAACTGTTTTATCCATTTGACCTAAGCTGGTTTTTAGCATGCTATTTTCTTCAGCATTTTTTTGGATTTCCTTGACTAAGCTGCTGACTTCATTTTCATGTTTTTCCTGCATCTCTCTCCTTTCTTTTCCCAGTTTTTCTTCCAACTCCCTTATTTGATTTTCAAAGTCTTTTTTGAGCTCTGTCATAGCCTGAGCCCAATTTCTGTTTTTCTTGGAGTCTTTAGATGCAGGAGCTTGTGCTTCCTCATCTTCAGACTGAGTATTTTGATCCTTCTTGGGCTCATTTGCAAAATATTTCTCAATAGTCTTCCTTTTGTTTCTTTGCTTGCTCATTTTCCCAGCCTGGGCCTGGTTTGGGGGTGCTTCCTGAGCTTTTGGGACACTCCCACAAGGGTCTCAGTGTGTGAGGCTCTGTCTTCCCTCCTGGTCTGTGAATGACCATAAGCGCCTCCCTCTGCCACGGGGCTGAGGTGGAGGGGCCCCTGCTGTTCTATTGGGGGGGGCCTAGACTGCTATCAGGATCTGAATGTGGTCAGAGCCCCAGAGTCCTGTTCCAGAGGCAGAGGACAGAGCTCTGCAGTCTCTCTTCACTCCCCTCCCTCAGCTCAACTCCCCTGCTGCCATGAGCTGAGACTCCCAGTGCCTTGGGGCTGCCTCCAGGAGGCTGAAGTTCTTTGGCTCTGGCGGGCCACCCCTCTGGCAGGCCACCTCTCTGATCCCAGGGAGCAGAGCCTTTCTGCTCTTTTCCAGGTTACCTTGAGTAGGAGAACTGCCTCACTGGGTCCCTTTGTGGGTTCTGTCTCTCGAAAGTTCAGTTAGAGTCCTAAGCTGATGAATTTTATCAGAGAGTTCCTAAGACTGGATCCCTTCTTGTCACCATCTTGGAGTCTGTTAGTTTTTACATTGTTTCCATGCTATACATTGATCTAAATTTAATGTGTTGAGAGAGAAATCATATCTTTAAGAAAAAATAAAATATAAGAGGTAGCAAGATTACATAATAAGATAATTTTTTAAATTAAAGGTAATAGTCTGTGGTCTTTGTTTGAACTCTATAATTCTTTCTCTGGATACAGATGGTATCCTCTATCTGTCTCTGATTGTCCCTGATTGTTGCTCTGATGGAATGAGCAAGTCCATTAAGTTTGATCATCACCCCCATGTTATTGTTAGGGTGTACAGTGTTCTTCTGGTTCTGCTCATTAGAACATTTCTTAATATGACTATTGGTAGCTTTAATTTCTTCATTCAAAAGTACTTGTTCATATCTTTTGATCATTTATCAATTGGGGAATGACTTGTATTATTATAAATTTGACTCACAAACAACTTCTGGACTATAAACCCAGCACTCGATATCAAACTATGCTACATAGATGCTTCAATACAGGATTGCTTGGAGTATCTCTGTACTTTGTGAATCAAGTGCCCAAGGTAGGGAGAGGGCAAGCTGGATGGATAATGACAGAAGGGAAGCCTATGACTTTGCTAGTGACTAAGGAGTAGATGACCTTTGGCCTTGATGATTCATATTCAAGAAAATGGAGTCCTAAGTCTCAAACTCAAATGGAGTGGGATCTGATGCAATGCATGTAGGCAATTTTCACTTCATCAATCCTGACAGGTAAAGCCTGGTGGTCTTCACCTGGGGAGGGCCCCTAAAAGTCAGTTTCATCTTCCTGTCAACTGAGAGAAACTCAACTCCAAGTCTTTAAAAGGGTGGTAAAATGATGCACTCTCTACCAGATGTTAATAGGTCACCAAGGTGTTATCAGTCTAAACCTCTCAAATGGAGGGACTATGACTAATCTGGTAGTATTAAAACCACAAGTCATTTATTAATTGTTTTTTGATTCATTGAAAGTGTTTTTTTTCTCTCCTGACTTTGAGGACCTGAACAATGGGGGGGGGGGGGAACATAAAAGAAAGGACAAGCCTTTCCCAGAATTGAGAACATTCAGCCTTTCTTTTCAGCCCATGGGGGTGGGGGGTAAACCACCAGGGTTCCATTTGACTATCTAAGTACCTGCATGGAGGTCTACGTATGGCTGAGTAATGTAGGGGCTCTACTGAATCTAGACAGACACAAGCATGAGCGGCTCTGCCTGAGAACAGTTGCCAAGAAAGACGAAGGGGGAATCCCTGAGGGAAATCTTGTTCCCTGCTTAATAGACATGGGCCAGGAGAAAAATCCTGTCTTGCTAAATGACTCCTGATTCACTCCTTTCCCCCCCTGAAGCTCAGCTGGCTATTTTTGAGACTTCTCCTCACGTGTGAGTGATGGCCCCACCCCGAGTCACACTAGGCTTCCAGAGACTCAGCTTATTCACTGCTTATGAGGGGGAAAAAAAGTTCCAGGTAATAAATAAGCTCTACCTTGCCTAAGAGCGAGTGAGTGAAGAAAGTGAGTGAAGAAAGAAAAGAAAAAAAGAGAGAAAAAAGAAAAGAATAAAAATTAATTCCTGACCTCAAGAAGCTTACATTCTAATAGGGATAACAGAACCTGCAGATGAGTGGAGGCCAGGAAAGAGCATTTGCCTTTAGAAAGATAATGTTTGTCCTTCATTCTCAAAGAAGACCATGACATCGGGGAGGGGGGGGTGATGCCATGACAAGCACATGAATTGGATTTGAGTGAGGTGGGACTATGCTAAATCACCAGCCTTACTTTCTCCTCCACAGTCATCTGGGTCCAGTGGCCAGATATAAATCAGGATGACTGGAAAGTTACAGGGATGTTGAATGGGGTTATAGGAGAGGAGATTGACACACGTCCAACTGAGTTTAAATTCCAGCTCTACTACAAGGTCACTTAACTATCCTGGGACTTACAAAATGAGATGACCTTGAAGTTCCTTCCAGTTCTAAATGTTGATCTTTAGATCCCATAATCCAATAGGAATGGTAACGTTGATTTCATTATGGATCCATAATGAAATAGAACAGGAAAGTGATGGGGAGGTGGGGGGAGAGAGGGCACTTATCAGTCTTCTTAGACCTCCCAAAGCCCCAAATAGATCTACTATTAGGATGTTCAGAAGAGTAGATTTTGCCCATACACGGTCTAAAAGTCATTAAAGAATTCATTCATTAAAGAATGTCAGAGTGGGAAAGGACCTCAGCTTCTAGTTCATAAGTGACTCCCACCTTGCCCCTCCCTCAAAAAAACTCCTTCTACATCCTAACCAAAACGTTATCACACCTCTGTCCTATAACAGTGAGGAACTAATGCACTAGAATTGGAGGAAGGTTTCTTGTGTAAATCTGATTATTCTTGGTAGCAGGTTCCATTGCCCTCATCGTCATTTTCATCTATTGCTCTTAATTCTGGCTTCTGAGACCAAACAGAACATATCTGAGCCTTTTCCCATGGACTTGAAAAGGAGCTCCCGGGGTGGGGTGGGGGGGGTTCTTCTAAGGGATTCTTCCAGGGTTCTTCTCTAGGTCAATCATTCTCAGTGCTTATAAGCAATCAATCTTCCTCTAGGATTGCTAGCTAGCAGGGCTATTACTTCCAAATTCATAGAAGTTATAACTTACTTAATGAAGTGAAAATTCAGTTTCACTGGAAAGAAAAAGAAATCAGTTACAGACCTTTTACAAAATAAGCTACTATGTGTTAAATATAATTGATTGGAAGATATAGCAAATAGATGATTTTAGCTGGGGGGTGGGTTGGATTGATTGTTTATTAGTTAAGACACAGTCTTTTATTTAACTATCAATGTATAATTATTGACGAGTTTTAGATTTGGACTCAGGAAACATAGGTCTTAATCCCAACTCTGATATTTCCTATCTATGTCGTGCTGAGCAAGATATTTGACTTCTCTGAGTTTCAGTTTTCTCGTCTGTGAAATGGGGACAATAATACCTTCACATCAACCCTTACAGAGTTATTGTAAAGAAAGGATTTGGTAAACCTCAAAGTGCTGATATGTGCATTATTGTTATTATTGCAATTCATTATGACTTAAAATGCAAATACCCATGAGAGTGTGAATAAACTGACTTAAATACACACTAAGATAGGAATGACTAACCTTAGATCCTTCCCTAAGAGAACTCCTGGGAGCTCCTGAGAGCAGGAGTATCTTGAATATTTCTTGGTGTGCTGATGAGGGGGTGACCCACAGGGGAAGTAGGGCCATCCCATTGTCAGCCATTGGCCAATTTCATTTAATAACCTCTGCGTAATTATTAATGAGCACTGAATTTGGACCCAGGAGACCTAGATCTTAATCCCAGCTCTGATATTTACTATCATATGGTCCCATAATTATTTCCAGGACCTCATTAATTCAAAATGATCCTAAGATAGCCTAGTCCTTCCCCAGACTCAAATAGCTAAGTAACAACACTTGTTAATTCAGCATTGGTTGAAATTTTCAGAGACCCAAAATGAAGAGAAAAGCAAAAGCAACTAAATTTTGTAACCTATTAGAGGTTAAGGAAATAAATGGGATGGAAAAACCCCAGAGATCAAGTGCCCATTTGCCCACCTGGCTGGTAACTTGCATTGCTTGTTGGGTGCCCCATCTGCTCATAAGCATCTCCTACTCTGCCTGAAATTCTGCACAGGACGGTCCCTGCTGCCCAGAAATATTCCCCTTATATTTCCTAAAATTACTTACTCACTGCCTACCTAGAATATCATCAATTAAAGCTGGAGGCTGGGTAGTTAACAATCATCTTCTGTAAAATGCAAAAACTTTAGGGGAGATTAAGTTAGTTATGGATCTTTACTTGATATGAATCAGCTCAAAAATACTGCTGTATTATTAACAACCTCCCAGATGGGAAAGAGTTGATTTTCTTTTTTTCTTTTCTTTTTTTTTTAGGTTTTTACAAGGCACTGGGATTAAGTGTCTTGCCCAAGGCCACACAGCTAGGTAATTATTAAGTGTCTGAGGCTGGATTTGAACTCAGGTACTACTAACTCCAGGACCACCCCGAAAGTTAATTTTCAAAATGGGACCCTAAAAGAGAGCAAGTTTGATAGGGAAGAGGCACTTTGATGTATAGTTATTGATAAGCACTAGATTTTGACAATCAGAACAGCATGAGGGTACAAGATACCTGGAGGATGGAGGAGAAAGAGCTTTAGGAAAGAGGAGCATGGAAAGGGAGGTCAGAAGACAAGCATCACATACAGAATGATTCTGTCCAAACCAAGCCTGGTAGGAGGGAGAAACTCCTGAGCACAGTGACCAGAGACCTTGTTGCTCTGCCAAGGGGGCTATTATTCTAGGGATTCTTCTCCTCTGCTCCAGGGAAGCATCCCACCTTATGGAAATGAAATAAACTTGTTAAAACCAGGCTTTGATTTCTTGACCTTGTTTGCCACTAGGGTTTCAACCTGATTCAGAATCTTTCTACCAGTTAAAAATTCTTCAGATGTTATAGAAGGCAGATGAAAGTAATAACTGCTAATATTAATATAATGCTTACTATGTGTGGACCAGGCACTACTGCATTAAGCACTTTATAATTAATATCACTTTATATCCTTACAACAAATCTAGGGGTGTGAGTCCTATTTTTAATCACTATTTTACAAATGAGGAAACTGAGACAAACAGGGATTAAGCAATTTCCCCAGGGTCACCCAGGTAGTAAATCTCTAAGACTGGATTCCAACTCAGGTCTTCCTGACTCCAGATCTGGAATTCTATCTGCTGTATCACCTAGCTCTCTTTGGAGACAAGGAGGGATCTGATGTTTATCTGTTCCTCCAAACTCTACTGAAATCCTACAAGAAAGTATTTGAATTCATTACTATCGCTCTACATTAAACCATTTGGGAAATACCCCTGATTATGATTTAGGTTGGACTAGATACCTTCTGAGATTCCATCCAACACTGAAATGTTGGGATTCTGGTATGCTATGACATGGGCAGCTAAATAATGTAGTGAATACAGCACTGGCCCTGGAGTCAGGATGACCTGATATCAAATTTGACCTCAGACATTTGACACTTGTGTAACCTTGAGCAAGCCACTTAACCCAGATTGCCATGCATCCAGGACCATCTCCAGTTGTTTGAACCATATCTGGTCACTGGACCCAGATGACTCAGGAGGAGAAAATGAGGCTGATGACTTAGGACAACATCCCTCACTCAAATCCAGTTCATGTACTTTTTATGGCATCACCTCCCTGATGTCATGGTCTTCTTCAAGAAAAAAGACAAATTTTGTCATCATCATCATCATTATCATTATCATCATCATCACAACTCCTGACATAGATTCTGGAAAAACATCATGAAGCAACAATAATTTCTAATTCTACCTTAGCCCCTCATTCTGCCTCAAGCAATCCAAGCATTGAAGTCCCAGTTCACTAAGCTGAGAAACAAGAAGAGCCCAGGTCTCACCCTACCTCACACTCATTAGCTGTGACAATCTGGGTAGACTGAGGATGGTAATAGAACCTTTCCCAGGATTTTTTTGAGAATCAAATAAGTTAACAGGTGTAAAGCTTTTTTATAAATCTTGATGAATTATACAAAATTATAGCTGTCATTATAAGAAATAAAGCAGGAGGTCAATTCTAAACCTCTGGTTTTTGAGCCCCAAACCTGAATCAGAACCTAGGCTCCATCAGATGAAATCACAGCAGGCAGAGTGGAAAGTGGAGCTCTAATGGGGGACTTTTACTTTGAGGAAATTTCTACTAATGAACTATATTGAGTTTTGGGGTTGTTTATCTTTCATGGGTTGTCAAGGCGTAGGGGTTTTCTCTCTGGGCACCTGTTGAGTGTGAGTAAGTGTGACTTTTCCCCTTCACTGCTGCTGTTATGGTGACTGTTTTGTCATTCAATGTGCAGGTGGGGTCCCCAGGCAGGGGACATTCAGAATGTTTGAATGTCTGTGGCAAAGGAGAGGAAGGAACAGAATAGCTGGGGATGTGGAGGAAAGAACCACCTCAGAGACTATCTAGTCCAATTCATAAATAAACAAAATTCAGTACCTTGGTTTCAAGAGCTGTAGGGAGAGAAAAAATGTGTTACTTACAGAAATAATTCCTTTCATATTTGGATAGTTTAGGACAACCTTGGTGGTATGGTAGAGAATTGGACTTAGAGTCAGGAAAGCCTGAGTTTAATTCTAGCCTCATACACTTACTGTGTCACCTTGGACAAATCACTTAATCCTGTTTGCCTCAGTTTCTTCAGTTGCAAAATGAGCTTTACAAATAGAGTCACAAAATGATAAAATATTTCCAAAATTATATAAATGTTTGCTATCATTGTTTTTCCTCGCAGCAAATCATGGAAGGCTACCAGTCATACAGTTTCTCCTGAATACCATGAAAAGGTTCAGGAAAAGGAGTTCTTGTTTAAGATGAGATAGTAGAACTTTGTTTGGTTTGGTTGTCTTTACTGAGGACCTATGTTATGCTGCCCAGAAACTCAGATTCAAAGATTGATGGCAGGAGTTTCCTTTAAGAGTCCCTACAGGTCCTTATGCCCACCCCCACTGCCGCCAAATTTTTGGTTGTTGCTCCTGGAACATCTGAAGAAAGCCCCTGCTCCTGAGTGGTTGACAAAACTTCCAGGAACCTCAAGGTTCATCTAGTATGCACTCAGAAGCAACTGATATCCAGAGGAGTCAGCTATCCCAAGATTCCAGACAAGGGCTGAATACACTATCCTCTTCCCTTTTTTTTAAGTACCCAAACACCAAAGTCCTATTCAAGTGTGTGTTGGCATTTTCTCCCCCTTCATTGTTGGACACCACCCCGCTCTTTTCTTCTTGCAAGCAAACAGTGGCTAGGCAATGATTCGTGGGACACATTGCCAGGTCTCTTCAAGGAACTAACTCCCCGGGCAGCATCTTGTCCTCATCCAGCTGGCTTCTTGCTTATACCCTGTCTCTCCTTTATTAGCCAGAAAGTTCTTTCAGACAACCCCCCCCCTTGACTTTGGTCAAAAGTAGGAAAATGTCAAGATAGTAGGAAACACCCTGTTTTCCAGAGCAAAGACCCAGCAAGTAGGATGTGTCCTGACCTTGGCATAACAATAATTCTTTGCACTCACTCTATGGATGATTTTACCCTCTGGCAAAATCATTTAATTATTGTATTGTTTTGATCAGTATCAGGTGTTTTTTGGGCTCAGACAAGTTCTCATGTTCTGGTAATGAAGCACTGCTATGAATCAAATTTGTTATTACCCTTCATTGTCAAGGTTATAGCTCAATGTGTAGCCATAGGTATATAAATTGAGATCTACTTACACTAAAGCAGGTCTCCCCACTAGGGGCAGGGCTTTGGCACATGTAACCTTGCTTGCAAGGCATTTCCCTCACTTTGAAATTAAACTTCTGAGTGGAACCTGACCTTCCTCTCTCTAGATTGCTCTCTTCAGCTCCATCCACCCACAAGTTAGAAGTCAGTTCCATCTGATTGAGAGTTGTGCAAATGAAAATGTCATTTTTTCCCCCACCATGGATCCCCTTGAAATCTGACATGACTTCCATCAGTGCCAGGTTAATAACTCTGCACTAAGACTGGTAATCCCACTGTTGTGAGTACTTTCCTCTACCAGTGCAGGTCATGAACCTTCTATCATCTAGTATGTTATTCAAAAGTGATTGCGACTGAAAAATCCATCACCCTGCTGTCAATCTGGCATTCCCATCTGTAAAATAGGAATAATAATATCAGCTATATAATGAGATATCTCATGATGGGCTATCATAAGAACCATAAAGCTGGAAGGGAACCTTAAAGGTCAACTAGTCCAATACCTTTGCTTTTCAGATGAAGAAACTGAAGATATGTGAGATAAAATGGCATGTTCTCAGTCACCTAGTTACTAAGTGGTAGAATCAGAATTCAAGCTTGGCTGCTCTGGACCCAGAGCTTGGGCACAATGTTATATCATCTGAGTAATACCAGCTGTCTTTCAAATGACATCATATATGAACTCTGCTAGGCTGGTCTATCACAAATCCTGTCTCTAAATATCTGAAACCTTTCCGATTGAATGGGACCTGCAGAACTTGCCCTGCACAGGGAAAGTATAGGGCTGCCTCTATGATGAGCCACTGGAGGAGGGTGAAGAATATCTAGAGGTGCGTAGTTAGAATCATAAGGCTAGAAATTAGGATCTCAGAGTCTTCATCCAAAGAACTGGGGAAGTTGAAACTAGAAAAGAGAAAATTTTAAGGGAACATAAGAGCTATCTTTAAATTTCAGAGGGAAATCATGTGAGAAAGTAATTGCAATTATTTTATGCTCCAAAGCAGAGTTTCTTAATTTAGGAACTCCAAAAGCAGCTGATGCAGGCACTGTGGAACACTTAAGCTTGGTTAGACATCAAAGACAACAATGTATGGGGTGACTAGGTGCTGCAGTGGATAGAGTGCCAGCCCTAGAGTCAAGAGAACCTGAGTTCAGATCCGGCCCCAGACACTTAATAATTACCTAGCTGTGTGACCTTGGACAAGCCACTTAACCCCATTTGCCTTGCAAAAAAACCTAAAAAAAAAAAAAAGACAACAATGTTGTTCACTACATCTAGAGCCATCACCAGCTGTCTTGACTCTGTCTTGCCACTGGACCATGATAATTTTGGAAGAAAGAATGAGGATGATGACTTCGTGCAATCCTTCCTCATTCATGCTCCAATGAAAAGATGTCACCAATACTACTTTATCATTCCCATTTCAAAGTCCCATGGATCTGTAGTCACAATCCTGCATATAAGCAGTGTAGGCCATAGGATCATTTGTCCACTGAAAGCAGGAGTGGTATTTGGCAACTCCCTGGGTTCTGAACTGCCCTTTTAAGATCATACTGCTAATCTCTCGGTGTGAAGAAGGGGCTAGAAAAGGTGCCCTAAAATTGTCTACTTACTCATTACTCATTACTGATTACCATAGAAGATAGGGACCCCATCCTGTGATTGAAACACATACAAAAAAAATGTACAAAAACTTCTTCAATGAAGATTCCATTCACCATCATTGAATAGAATGTGAGCACACTCATAGACAGCACAAGATCCAATAGACCTGATAGATGAACAACTCTTGTTGCAAGAGAATGCAATAGGTATCATATCGAAATAGCAGCCCTGAGTGAAACAATTCTGGCAAATGAAGGTCAACTTACTGAAGTTGGAGATGGATACATGTTTTTCTGGGGTGGTTGCAGTGAAGGAGAGTGTTATGAAGCTGGGATAAGTTTTGCAATCAAAACTAATCTAGTCAACAAACCTAAAGGCCCACCAAAAGGAGTGAATGATAGGTTCATGAAAATGAGATTTGCCAGTTGCAGGAAAATGCCATGCTATCACCATCAGTACCTATGCTCCCACCATGACGAACCTTGATGAAGTCAAAGAAAAAGTTTGATGAAGACCCAGGGACCCTTATCATCAATGTATCAAAAGAGAACAAATTTATAATTCTGAGTAACTTTAATGCTAGAGTAGGCTCAGATTACCAGACATGGCAGAGAGTCCTTGAGAGGAATTGAGAAACAGCAAAAGCAATGGTAACCAACTATATCTAATATACTACTGCATCTCACAGCCTATTCATCACAAACTGTCTTCCATTTACCTAAAGGCAATAAAACTCCCTGGATGCACTTTCAAAGCAAACACTGGCATCTAATAGTCTATGTGATTATGAGGAGAAGAGACAGATGGGATAAAAGGCAATGTGTGATGCAGAGTGCTAGATTGATCATGGACTCATCCTTTCCAAGCTAAGTATTCACATTCAACCTAAGTAAAAGCTACAAGTCAAAATGACTTCCAGATGAATGAATGGCAAGAGATTAGAGTTCTACTCTGAGTGGGAACATTTCGTTACTGGGAAAAATTGATCAAACTTAGAGTTGGCAGTATTGGAGCAAAAATGGAATAGACAGTTTTTAGAGATCTGGTAAGCAGTACTGCCTTTGGTCACTTGGGTCAGATCAATCAAAAACATCAAAACTGGTTTGATAAAAATGTTGGAGAAATACAGAAGCTGCTAAGTGAAAAAGGAGAACCCCAGGGTTTACCTGGAGGATAGTTCATCCATTTCCTAAGAAGGAGCATATAATTCTATCAAAAGTAAAGTACAAATGAAAGATACAGGATTCTTGACTCAGTACAAAGACAGATGAAATTCAGTTTTATGCAGATAAAAGCAATCCAAATTGCTTTTATGATGTCCCGAAGGCTATTTATGGGTCAAAGTCAAATAGTTCAGAACAACTGCTCAGTGCTGATGGAGTCATATTGATTAATGAAAGGGACATGATCCTAGAGAGAAGGGATAAACAATTCCACAGTGTTCTTAACAGTCCATCATCAGTCAATGCAGAAACTATTGGCCATTTACCTCAAGTTGAAGTCAATTTGTCCCTAGCTGAAGTTTCAACTGAAGAAGAGGTTTTGAGTGTTATTAGGCTCCTTTCATTCGACAAAGCACCTAGTGCTGACTCTATTCCAGCTGAGATTTACAAGGTGGGAGGCTCATTGCTCCTCCAAAACCTGACTTTTTCCAGGGCTTGTAGCATGAAGAGGTTATCCCCAAGAATTCAAGGATGCCTCCATCATCTATCTCTATAAAGGTAAAGGGAATAGATTGAACTGTGACAATCATACTAGTGTTACTCTTTTAGTCATTGCTGGTAAGATTCTTGCCAGAGTCCTTCTCAATAGGATAATCATTCACCTAGAAGATGGTCACATCCCTGAGAGCTAGCATGGCTTCAGAAAGGGTCAAGGAATAGTTGATATGGTATTTGCTGCCTGACAACTCCAGGAAAAATACCAGGAGCATAACAGAGGTTTGTATACAACATCTGTAGATCTGTCCAAGGCCTTTGATGTTGTCAGCTATGAGAGCCTATGGAAAATTGTGTCAAAATGTGGTTGCTGGGATAAATTCATCAATATTATACATCAACTTCAATGATAGTATGTTTGTCTGGGTTCTGGATAGTGGATGACACTCTTGAGATTTCCCAGTTACTAATAGAGTGAAACAAGTGATGAGTCCTTGCTCCCATACTTTTTAACATGACATTTTCAGCCATATTATCAAACATCTTCACTGAGCATGAACACAGCATCATGGTCAGCTACTGTGCTAAAGGCAAATGCTTCAACTTGAAAAGGCTACAAGCCAAGACCAAAGTAGAGGGAAAATTGGTGCATGATATTTTTGTTTGCAAATGATTGTACATTCATTGCAGCCTTGAAAGGTGAGATACAGCAAAGTTGGGATAGAATCTCTGCTCCTTATTTCAACTTTGGCCTAACAGTTAACACCAAGAAAATGCAAGTGCTCTATCAGACAGCATCATACCATCCATATGTGGAACCATCAATTTCAGCAAATGGAGAACTTTTGAATTATGGATAAGTTCACTTACCTTGGCTTGACAAAAACATTGCCAGAGCTTGCTCCATATTTGAGAGGCTCTGAAAGAAAGTGTGGGAGAGAAAAGGGATTAGACTGACTACCAAACTGAAGATCTATAGAACCATTGTTGCTGACCTCATGTCTGCGAAACGTGAACAGTCTACCAGGGCCATGCTAGGAAACTGAATTGCTTCAATTTAAATTATCTTAGGAATATTCTGAAGATCACCTGGCAGGAGAAGATACCAGATACTGAGGTCTTTTCTTGATTTGAACTGTCAAGTATTCAAATGTTACTTCTGCAGTCAACTATGATGGACTGATCAAGTTGTTAGAATGCCAAATGTACCCTTGTCAATAGAACTATCTCATCAGAAAGAGTGATGTATTCTAAAGGCAAGGCAAAATTGAGGCATCTTTAAGTTTAGAGAATGCATCCCAGTTCACATGAACTATTTGCACCCAACCTGTGATAGAGCATTATGAGTTCATATTGGTCTAATCAATCAGTTGAACATGCTGTAATTCGTCTCTAACATAGTGGTGTCGTATTGATCTTTTTCAATAACAAAAGACAAGAACCAACCAATCAGTGGGGTGGCGCTGCTGGTGATAGTTGTAGTAGTAGTAGTAGTCGTTGTTGTTATTGTTATAGTAATAATAGTTAACAATTACCTAGCGCTTACTATGTGCCAAGCATTTTACAATTGGAATCTCATTTGACTCTCATAACAACCCTAGAAGATAGGTTTAATCCTCATTTTACATATAGAATTTAAATCACTTGCCCAGGGAACACACAACCAGATAAGTGTCTGAGGCTGAACTTGAACTTGGGTCTTGGAATTTGATGGAAATGTCAAGGAATTAGAAGAACTCAGCATAATATAAGAGTGTCCTAACAATTAGAGTCTTCCCTAAATAGAATGAATTGTCCTGTGAAGGAGTGAGCTTCCTGCCCCCCCATACTGGAGGTTTGTTAGTCAATGGATTCTCTGAATATGGTAAGAGTTTGTTAGATTCAATGGTCTTAAAAGGGTCTTCAGATTCTATTATTTCAGAAAAAAGAATAAACACAAATAATAAAACTCAGAGAGCAGATAATTAGCTACATTAAAGCTGACCTGGCTTACTTTATTAGCATGGGAAATGGGTATCAGTATGAAGACAAAAGTGTATTGTAATGACCCCTCCAACTCTAAATTTCTGGGATCCTGAAATTCAGGTCACAGGATAATACTAAAAACCCAGTGCTAGGATTGACATCTTTTTTTGGGGGCGGGGGGGAGTTGGTCTGTTAGTCTCTACCTGAGTAGACTCACCCTAAAGTTTGTCAAGTCCAGCCTTTCTTTTCCCAGCTCAACTAAAGCTACAAGAATCTGTGTATTCAGTCCTCTATTCCAATATCCCTTAGTCAGAGGAAAGCAACAAACCACATATACCCATACATACAGAGATTTACAAGCACAAATACACACATAACCATAACATAGGTGATTGCTTAAATTTGTCATTCCCAGTATGTAGTTGATGAATAATGAGTCCACTGTCTATATGTGTTTTCCCAGACATGTCACAATGAGAAAATGAAGCGAGTGTCTCCCAAGGACCTGGGCAGATAGGAAATTTAGAAGAAGTCTCATTGAACAGCTTTAATTCCCTGGTGTTTAAATGTCTTGTGGTGAGTGAGGATCTCTCTGTGTGGACTGTCTTGTGCCCCTAAGAGTGATTAACACATTTCAAGCATACACTTGTGGCCATTTGGTTTGTGGCAAGAGTGAATAGAGGAAACGCTTGTGTCCTAATCCTGGCTCTGACTCAGACAACCTATTTGTTCAAGGAAAGAGAACTGAGATCTTTATCCCAATGTGACGAACCTACCACAGCAAAGCCTCACATTACAGCTTCACAGCTGTAGAAATCACTGCTTCTGTAAGAACCTCTCAAATTTCCCCTCAGTCCACAAGTCAACTCCCTTCACTAGAGCTGTCTCTAGAGTTTGTTTTGAGGACCCCCAACTCTCAATCTTTTCAACTTTCAGTCTTCTGCATAGATACAGAATCACAGAATCTGAGAATGGGCAGCCAACTCAATGACTATTTAGTCCAACTCATACATGAAAGTAATCCAGTTCCCGATTAATAAGCAGTCAACCAAAAAGGGCTCAATAACTTCCAACAAGTTCCAAGGAGAAGATAGAGTCTAAGGACACTTTTGCTGGACTTTAATTTTTAGGAAGGATCTGCTTGGTGGTACAATGGGTAGAGCCCTGGGCTTGGAATCAGGAAAACTCATCTTCATGCAAATTCAACCTCAGACACTTACTAACTGTGCAATCCAAGGCAAGTCACTTAACCCTGTTTACCTCAGTTCCTCCTCTGTAAAAATGAACTGGAGAAGGAAATGGCAAATCACTCCAGTGTCTTTGTCAAGAAAACCCCAAATGGGGTCATAAAGAGTTGGACATGACTGAAATGACTGACCAAAAATAACAAATAGAAACAATGACACCCACAAACATAAAAATAACCTTAAAATATAAGGATAGGCGCAGTAGATAGAGCATCAGCCCTGGAGTCAGGAGTACCTGAGTTCAAATCTGACCTCAGACACTTAATAATTACCTAGCTGTGTGGCCTTGGGCAAGCCACTTAACCCCATTTGCCTTGCAAAATACAAAAGCTAAAAAAAATAAAATATAAGGATAACTTTGCTTGAGGCAGCATGATAAAAAAGAGTGCTCAATTTGGAGTCAGGAAGATATTGGTTTCAACCTAACCTTTTTTTTGAATCTTAGCTTTATTATCTTCAGAGTAGAGATGATATTATATCTACCTCACAGAGTTATGACAAATAACAATGTTTATCAAGTGCTATATCAAAAGTGTTAAAAATAAAAGCCAGTAATTATTCCTGTTGGGAGGCTATTGGAATGAAGAGGAAAGAAAGATACTATGGAGATAAAGTATGAGTTTCAAAGAGTAGGTGACCCTTGGGCTGGGCATAGGATTGAGCAGAGGATAGAAAAGTCTTTAGGAACTTTTGGGAATGTTTTGAGATCATGGAAAATCAGTTTGTATTACTCTTGTACCCAGTTATGACATTCACATTTGCAAAATGAGGAAATAACTATCTCACAAACTCATTGAAAGAGTCAAACAAGATCAGATACAAAAAGTGCTTCTTCAGAAACTAGAAAGCAAAGTACAAATAAGAACTATGATTATTGCTGGTGTTGCATTCTTTTTTCTCTTAATAAAAATAGACTGATAGCAGGACTATCATCCCTCTATGGTTATCATAATGATCATGATGGTGACAGTGGAATAATAGTCCTGTTCTCAGGCTATCAAAAGAAGATGACAGGGAGACAGCTGACGTACTCCCAAATTAGCATTATGATGCAAGAGAAATTGAAAAACCACCTTGGGTGGAATCTCCTACATTCACTGATTATGATGACAAGAGTCAAACATGATGAGCAATTGTGGATAGGTTGTGTTTCAAATTTCCTACTGCCATATTTTTTGTATAGGCTGCCTTCCATGCCTGGAAATTCTCCTACTCATCTCCACCTCCTGGAATCTATTGCTCATGTCAAAGTTCATCTCAAGAGACATCTCCTATTCAGATCTCCCACAGTTGTGAGTTATCTTCCTCTTTGTATTTACTTAGTATATAATTTATATTTACTGATCTGTATACATATTATTTCTTCTTAACAGAATCTAAGTTTTTGGAGGGCAGAAAATTTTTTTGTCTTTGTATCGCTAGAATCTAGCACAATGTCCAACATACAATAGGCATTTAACAAATGGTTGTTGAATAAATGAATTAGAAAATAAGCTTTCTTCCTTTCTGAAGAGTCTCACATAAAAGAAATTCTATATGTGTTCTGTGTCCTGGAAGTCTCAGAAACAAGCAGAACCCAGACTTGAATCTCTTATATTTAATGGTCAATGTGAAATTTTTATGGGTCCTAGAGTTGGACCGCTCTCTTTAAAGGGTATGGGAAAATTCCACTTCTTTGGGCATTGTTAAACTATAGTCTCACCATAAAGAGTCCTGTGCTCAAAAAAAAATATTGATCCCCTTCCCCTACCGGCTTCTGACAGCTCAAAGTGGGTACAATAGTCAGACTGCCCACATGGGATTAGAAATCTTAGATTCACTAACACATATGGAAGATTCATCACAGGCCTCCTAATTTACCTTCATCCATGGCAAGAAAAAGAAATACAATATCAAGAATAATGCAGACAGGTTCTCCATCAATAAATCAACAAGTATTTTTTAAGCATTTATCATATGTCAGACACTGTTCTCAGCACTGGGGATACCCAAAACCCCCCTCAAAACCCAAAATATAGTACCTGCTCTTAAGGCTCTCATATTCTCATGTGGGAGACAACATCCAAAATACTTTTTAGATACTATTTAGTAACTAGTCCTTATTGCTGGAAGACCATGTTTACTCCATTTTATTCTTCCAGGTTCTCTAGTACTCTTAAACTGACTGGGAGTGTCTCAGCTCCCTGCAAAAAGAAAATCAAGCCCTGCACACATAAAAGGGAGCTGAAAAGCTATGAGGAGAGAGGAGGAAGGAATGGTGTCCAAGTTTGGAAAGTCAGAAACAGAACTGGAAGAGGAATGAAGGGTGGCTAGCCTGGGACCTTCCTCAAAATGGAGTTTCCAGGAGGAAGTCACCAATGGGAGATGGGGGCCAAGGAGTGAGAGATTGTTTCAGGATGAGAAGCAAGCTAAAGCATGGTGAAAAAGTCTGAACAGTGAGGAATAAAGTCTCAGAATATCCTTAAGATCCATGATGCTACACTTAATAATTACCTAGCTGTGTGGCCTTGGGCAAGCCACTTAACCCCATTTGCCTTGCAAAAACCTAAAAAAAAAAAGATCCATGATGATGCAGGGATCCATTAAATATGAGTTCGATTTACATAGGTAGAGAAAAAAAGGGCATGACCTCAGGCTGGAATAGCAAGAGAGATGTTAAGGGGGACAGAGACAGATTAGATGGAGTGAAGAATTTATGTAAGGGGATTGTAGGAAAAAAGACTGGAATATAGCCCATATTCCATTCAAATCTGATTTCATATAAACTATTGAGTTTAACTTGGTTGGGTTAAGCCCCTGTCCCAGCTCAACTGGAAATCTTGAAAACATCTGCTTCACTAGACTGCCAATTCCTGTCCCCTAGATTCCTGAGTTTTAGTAGATGAGCTTTCACCTTACTTGGTGTAGTGACCTAGAACCAAGCTAACTTCAAACCATATCACCTAGTGTCCTATTCATTCCTCTTGATCAGAAGAAGTGATACAAGGACACTCTCAAAGTCTCTCTGAAGAACTGTGGAATCAGTTGAGTAACATAGGAGACAATGGCAAGGAACTGCCAGTGTCTCCTGTGTTCTATAAGCAAAACAGAGTTGCAGTAGATCAAAAGAGACCTGGGATGGGCAAATTCAGAACCATCTCCATTCCAAATGGCCTATGAGTGCCTGACCTATGGTGAAGCCTTCCAAGCTTGGATAGGTCTGATTAGTCACAATCAGAAATACTGTACCTCAGCTTCAACAGAGTGATATCATTTTGGTCCTCTTAGAGAACAAAGGACAACCAACCAATATGTAGCTTCCAAGACATGTTGGTTCCCCTTTTGAAATGTAAGTTGTTTAGGAACAAGTGCCATCTTGCTGGGTTTTTTGGTATACCTGCAACATATCACAGTATCTGGCACATAGTAGGGGCAGCTATGTGGCACAGTGGATAGAACACTGGCCTTGAAGTCAGGAATACCGGAGTTCAAATCCAGTCTCATATACTCACCAGCTGTGTGATCTTGGTCATATCACTTAATCCTGATTGCCTCCTTGCATCCAGGGCCATCTCCAGTCATCCTGACCCATATCTGGCCACTGGATCCAGAGAAATCTGGAGGAGAAAGTGAGGCTGGTGACTTAGCACAGCCCCCCTCTCCACTCAAATCCAATTCATGTAGATGTCATGGCATCAAGCATCAATAGTATAAAGATTTGATCCTAACTTCAAATCCAGTGTTATTTTGGGGGATTTTTTTGGTTCTAGTTGTTTGTTTTGTTTTGTTTTGTTTTAGAGGGTTTTTTTAACAATTAATTTACCAGAAATGTGTTAAGATGGACCAAAGGTTGTGGAAAGAAATTGAAAAGCTGAAACCATTTTGCCAGCAATGGGGAAGCATGAAGTCCTCCAATTCACATTCTTAGGACTGTTAAAGAAATCGTCACCAGTATCATCTGAGCCCTAGGTCAGTAATATGTATTTCTACTCATTAAGCAGATTCTAAATTCACAGGGGAAGAGAACCTGGTTTAGTGGTCAAGTCAGGGCTCACTGTGGCCCTCGCACCAGTTTCTCATGCTAAGATTCCAGCAACAGCAGCAGCCTCCTCAGCTTTTCCTGTAAATTGAGCCATTGCCCACCCCACCTCCACACACCACACAACCTCTTAGTCCCAGTTCTGGGGTACTTGTGGGATTCTCTTCTAGTTTAGTCGGTTCTGGTGTAACCCTGGCCTCCGATCCTTACCTACTAGTCTTTTTGTAAACTAAAAGCTTTTATGTGAAATCCCACAGAGCCTCCTTGACATTGTCACCAAAGACCAGAAGCAAGCCTCTAAACCTCTGTGGTCAGAGAAACTAGAAATAAAAGCCTTAAGACTTTCTAGGCCCTGATCCCTGCCCCTCCTTCTCTTTTTTCATCTCCTTTACTCCCAGAGGTCCCTGTCTTGTCCATCAGCCCCTAGTTCTGATCCTAGTCTGATTTAAGGTATTTTCGAAACTCACTCATGGGAAAGTCCAGTGGGATTTGAGGATACAACAGCACACACTGAGTGTAGCCTTAGACTTTCCTACCAGTTCCTGTCATTGGTTGAAGTGTCACCTTTTATCTGTTTTGGGAGACCAGAGAATTAAATAGAAGACAACAAAATTGGTTAGTTCTCCTGTTGTGCATAAACTTAGTAGAAGGATAAGGGTTTAGGAGAAGGCATTTTGTGGTGGTATCAGCCAGTTAATAAATATTTACTAAATATCTTTTATTTGTCATGCAATGACACTGAACATGCACTAAAGATACAATGAGAAGCTAAAGGCAGTTTCACCTCTCAAGGAATTCACAGTCTTATCAGAGAGATGACAACATGCAAACAACCATAACCCTTGGATCAAAGGACTGTTTTCATGGGACTCTCTCCTCAATTACTCAATGATCCCTGTCTTTATAACGGGTGGGCAGAGTTGGTGAGAACTGGAGAGAAAAGAGATCAAGTCTTCTGGGCTTTGAGCTTAGAAAGAGAGGGTGCTTGATGCCAACCTCTTTTCAGATCCCTGAAGAGAGAGAAAGAAAGAACTTTAAAAAGCAGACAAGTAAAGAAACTATCAATTTGTTCATATTCCTATTCCCAGATCACTACATTAGAAATGTTAAGGAATTTCCTTTGAGTGAAATCCAAGACTTTTTTGATTGAGCTAAGTTATCTTGTTTGGAACGAATGAGTTCATTCACTGTGTATTGTCTAGTACATATTCTCCCATGTATACTTCCTCTGGTTTCTGTTTTGCTAATAGCTTGAATGAATGATTTATTTGCTGTTTGCTATGTGTGTTCATTGTGAAATTGGTAGGAAAGAGCTCAAGCTTCAGATATATGGCCACTACTTCCCCAATAAGAAATAGTATTCAGGAAAGCATATTGAACTGAAAACATTATTTCTGCTAAACTTTAAAGGAGCAGATAGATAGAATTCTAGCTCTCTGAGGATAGCAGCCTGCCTCTGGTCTCAACATCCTGGCAACAATTCTAATGAAGTGTATAATGAGAAAACTCTAGAGAAATCTACTCTTCCATCCTTGCAAGCCATATCGAGACAGACCCATGTGGTCATACATAACCTATACAACCAAAAAATACAGTGTACCCATATGCATAAGCCTAATGCAAAGGAGCACATATATATTGGGAATATTCAACAGAGAAGGCACTAGAATCAAGGGAAACTGGAGGAGACTTATTGTAGGAGGTTAGATTTTAGTTGGAACTTGAATTAAGAGAAACCAGAAGTCAAAAATGAGGAGGGAAAGAAAACATTTCAAATAGGCATGAAAACAGTCATTAAAAATGCAGGGGGTTGGGAAATAATATGAGTGTTTGCTATTTATGTAACATTCCTGTTATTTGTCTTTTGTTTCTATTATAAATAAATTGTCTTCCTTTTTTGCATCACTACTTACATTCACTAAGCCACTAGTCTGAACCTTTAAAATGAGAAGAAATAGGCACAGCATGGTTTCCCACTGGCTGAGGTAGTTATGTACTCCATCAACACCAGAGGATACCTGAGGAAAACATCAGATTCTCTGTGGTTCTCAGAGAATAGTTACCTCTATCTCCAGCTCCAGTACTTGGGTGAGTGTCAACATTCATCTCATTAACTCAGAAAGGTGCTACGTGTGCATTTATTTGATTAAACGCTTGCCCCAGCTTCCACCCACTAAGAAACTCTATCTTCTGTTTTTTCAGTGAATATGATAAGATGAAAATGAACACAAAAACAAAGTTCATTTCTGTAGTTTCATTATTTATAACCAGAAGTAAAGAAGGAAGGAAGGGAAGAAGAAAGGAAGGAAGGGAAGGAAGGAGGGAAGGAAGGAAGGAAGGAAGGAAGGAAGGAAGAGAGGGGGAGGGAGGGGAAGGAAGGAGGGAGGGGGAAGGAGGAAAGAAAGGAAAGCATAAAATAAGAATTAAAATAACTGCCATGTTGGCACAAAGACCTCTTTTTATGTCTGAGTGGGGCCTTTGACCAGTCTTTAGGCATACCTCAACTCGTGCATCTTTCTTTGACCATTATTCAGCAAATGACTCCAGTGCTAAACTCAGGTAACAGGGTCAGTGTTCAGATCACTGGAGGAAATTGGAAACCAATTAGCACTTATCACAGTGCCTAACCGCTGTTTATTGGCTATTGACTGATTAAAGCCAATCCTTGTTGTTTTTTTCATCTATTCCTAGACAACTGGAAAAGTGGAGTCAACACCATGACAGAATAATTTTGTCTTCTCTTTGACTCTTCTTGTCATCTAGGGATCATATGTCATTGTATAGTGTAAAGATCAATGAATTTGGAACCAGAGCATCTGAGTTCAAACCCTGGCTCTGACATTTACAGGTCGTATGACCTCTCTGGGTTTCAGTTTCTTCATTTGTAAAATGAAAACATTGGATTACAACATGTCTCAGGTTTCTTCAAACTCTATCATCCTCCCAAAGGAAGTCAAAGATAGGAACAAAGGTCTACATATAATAGAATATTCATACCAGCTCTCTTTGT
The DNA here is from genome assembly GCF_037893015.1 of Macrotis lagotis. Lineage (NCBI taxonomy): Eukaryota > Metazoa > Chordata > Mammalia > Peramelemorphia > Peramelidae > Macrotis > Macrotis lagotis. The sequence goes on along the minus strand of NC_133659.1, from coordinate 107,315,243 downwards.
GGTAGCAAAGTACTAGGAACAAAGTAGGTGTCCATCAATTGAGTAATGGCTAAAAAAAAAACTATGATAAATAAATGTAAAGGAATCAGACTACACAGCAAGAAATGATGTATACAAGGAATTCAGAGGAAGATGGGAAGATTTTATGAACTGATAAAGAATAAAGTAGAACCAAGAGACAACATACAAAATAACTACATAATGAAAAGATGACTAAAAAGAAGTAATACTGTGAGTAAAAAAAAATAAGCAGTCCAGAAAAAAACATAATGAAACATACCCACCCACTCAAGACATTCAGAAAGAGAACTACTAGCAGAGAATATTGTATACATGAATCATCAGATGTAGTCATTGTATTAAATGGTTTTTCTAAATTTGGGGGTGGCATGAGAGGTTTTGATCTGAAAGAAAATGCTGATCTATCTGTATTGTAAAGACAAAAGGTATTAATAAAATATATTTTTAAAATCTATCATCCTATGAACCAGTGGCCTCAGAGCTTTGACCCTGTGGCACTTTTTGTATCCGCTAAAGTTTTGGTAAAACTGACCTGAAACATGTGTCTCATGCTGCTCATATGTAATATAGATAGAGCATAGGGTGTGTGTTCACATATATTTATGAGAGAAACAGAGACAGAGAGCTAGAGTGAGAGATTCTTGCTACTGAGATTTGTGATAGTTATTCCTAAACAACAGAATAGCAGACTCTAAAAAGGTTCTAAGAATAGATAAAATATAAAACAACAAAGAATGCTCTATATACTTCAACCCTGGAGGCTCTCTGCTTCAACATGATTTCCCAGGTAATGTCATCACTTGCCAAAACTCAGAATATTGAGAGGTATCATTTTCAAAGATCACTTAATAGCATCATCAGAGATACAGGAGCATCTCTTATATAAATGTTACCCACTATTTTACAATCAAATACCATCTTAGAAAGTTAAACTCTGTAATGCAGAATGCATTCTTCTCATAGAAATAATGCCATACATGGTGGTTAGGGTATACGTAGGATGGTCATACCATACATGATTATAACTCATATATCTATATGGTTCTCTTCTTAATAGACAATCTATTTATAAATGTTCTCTGTGTATGCATATATGTATATAATTACAATCTGAAGAATGCATCATCTCTTCAGTATAAGCATGATGCAGAAGTCAAAAGAGTGTAGCCAGGAGGGAAATGAAAAGATGCTTGTTCTGGGTTTCCTCCTCAAATGAAGAAGGTTTGGATTCAACATTCTACAAGGACAGCAAGTATTTATGGGATATAAGTACCAAAACTGATTCCAGCATGCAGGTTGATGAGATTTCTCAGTGATGAAGTTTCTGAAGGCATAGTGGAGCAGTCCTAGGGAGTGTAGCCAAGCGGGAAATGAATGCCCTATACTCAATGTCAAAAATCCCTCCAAACTAGCTTATTCTCTCTAGGACAAAGGCAGTTGCTGGAGTCATCCATCCTTGAAGCATTTCCACCTTAGTAAGATCCACTAGAGTTGTATTATGCATTTCTTAGCCTCAAAAAGAGGGAGGAGGATAGTATATATTCACACATATGCACATATACATGCAATCAGAGAAACACTTTTAAGGGGACTAGAACTGAAATTTCATTGACATAGGAAATCCCAGGGTATGAGTCTGATTCAGAACAAAGTCTCTTTTGATTAGTCTAAAGGTCAGTCACCTTTAGCTTATAATTGCTAAGCTATACAAAAGACCATCGCCAATAGCAAAAGAGAATAAAACCATTTATTCAAGTAAAATACGAAGAAAAATCATAGAAATCATATTAGAATACACCAGAAAGTACATGATGAATGTGCTCTGTAGATGGAAGTGAGATAAGATCTCAGCTCAACTAAGAGAATGAGACAGAGAGAGGCCCCAATCTCACCCAGGGGAAAATCTCCCTAGTCTCTAAAAGCAAACTGGAAATTAGAAATGGTTTAGAAGCCAGCTTCCTCCACATATTTATAGCTTCCAAAGTCTTTCTTTCTCCCTTCCTAGTGTGTCCTCTCCCTAAAAGTGTCTGGGATCACAGCTTTCTCCCTAAAAACTCTGGCATCAACTTCTCCCTTCATACAAATATGCAGAGTGGTTTCACCAGCTGTAATAATTAGAAGTCACCTTCTCTGCAAAGACAACAACATGCAAATATCCCAGTCTTGAGTGAAACTCTACTTATATGCCCTATACATGAACATACACACATACAAACACACACACATATATATAAATGCATGTGTGTGTGTATGTGAATGTACATCTGGCCTTTTTAGGAGTCACATGTCTGCTTGTTTTGTACTCCATGTTCTTGCATGTCTCTATCAGATTGAGAGCTGTCCATCATATTGCCCCATTAGACTGCCTTTAGGTCAAAGGCAAGTACAATGGCAGATTCAAGGCTCTAATCACAGTGAATATCAGTCCATGGGACTGATTATTATTTTTTTTTTTGGCAAAGCAGTGGGGTTAAGTGGCTTGTCCAATACCACACAACTAGGTAATTATTAAGTGTCTGAAGCTGGATTTGAACTCAGCTGCTCCTGACTCCAGGGTCAGTGCTCTATCCACTGGACCACCTAGCCGCCCCAGGGACTGACTATTTCTATCTCATAGCAATCTTTTCAGTCTTTCCTTGCTTTTCCTCTATACAATCCCATAGCATCATCAAATTCCATACCCATGAGACTTAGATCTCAAAAGAAATTTAGAGGCCATCTGGTTTAATCCCTTCATGGCCCATAAAATTCTGGAAATAATGGATTCCAAGAAGAAGGATATTGGGGTTTAGAACTAGAAGGGATTTTAGAGTTCTTCTAGTCTAACCTCATTTTACAGGTGGGGGAAATTAGGTACAAGGAAAGGTGAGTGGTCACTTTTCTGTGTGACCTTGAATAAAGGTCACACAATAGTAAGATTTTTTTTTAACCCACATCTGTTGATCCCAAATCCAAAGGCTTATTGAGCAATACAGGCAGACCAGTCATGGGAAATTGTCTAGGACAGGGATCAAGAATTTTGTCAGTATTGGCAATGCCCCTTGGAATCTGAGGTACAACCACCACATTCTCCACTGAGGAAGCTACAATACCCATGTCCCCGGGCTGAGCCAAGAGCTCCAAAATGACATTTCACCATCTCACCCTAAGGTAAAAAAATTGCACAGGTTTGGAGTTACGTTTGTTGTTATTTTTAACCACAGGGTGAGGATCATTTAATGAGAACAGAGAGGTTTCAATGACAAAAATGCTAAGACTGGGTGGCTAGGTAGCGCAGTGAATAGAGCACTGGCCCTGGAGTCAGGAGTACCTGAGTTCAAATACAGCCTCAGACATTTAATAATTACTTAGCTGTGTGGCCTTGGGCAAGCCACTTAACCCCATTTGCCTTGCAAAAAAACCTAAAAAAAAATGCTAAGATTGGACAGAGCTTTCCAGTAACGTTCTTTCCTGTCTGAAATTGACTCTTGTCAGCAAATATAAGCTCTCTGCTTCTGAAAGGCAATCACCTCCCTCCTACTCCCCACTTTACTTCCAGCCCCCACACTGAACACTCTTGAGGAAAAGGCCACATCATACCCTCTTGCCAAGCTGCCCAGTCCCTCTGCTTTCCACTGCTCTCAGCAAAGCTGACTCAGACTGAAACTTCAACCTCAAGGGTGCTGAGGGTGGGGCCATGAAAAGGAAGTACAGGTGTACACAACACGATGGAATGAAGAACAGGTTCAAATTTCCCTTACAGTATGGGCACCTCCAGAGAAGGGGAAGGGAAAGTTAACTGGAAGGCAGACTAGGAGTAGGCATGATGCCAGGCAACATTTTGGGTGAACACCAGAATCACATGTGCTGACTGCTTCACATTGCCATATAGAGGAGGAAACTGAAGCCAGGGAAGTTCAGCCCAAGGTCACATATTGAATTAATCCCCAAACAGGGACTAAAATCCAAGTTTCCTTACTATATCCCACTGTTTCTAAGTCTCCCTTCCCCTTAGCCACCAGTTCTTCTGGATGGTCTTTGAGCTACTTGAGAGAAGGGACTACTATTTGTCTTTCTTTGTATCCCATACACAAAGTAGGGGTTTAGTTGATGCTTCTTGATTGATTGGGGTGGAGATCTTTACTTGGAGATCTCATTGGAGAACTGAGTGCTGAATTTGGAGTCAGAAAATCAGGATTTAAATCTAAAATTGTGGCCTCATTGGATCTTAGTTTCTTTATTTATAAAATGGTACAAATGAGTTCTAACATTCCATCTAGCTCGAAATCCCAAGGTCTTTTTCCTGAGGATCCCTCTTTTTCAGAATTTTACAAGAAGAGGAGATGTTCTTGACTTGGATTACAAACCACTTCTAGAATATTCTTTCTTGCCCATTAATATGGGTGTGTCATTCCTCTATACAAGTCATCTGTGGTTCCCTATAATCTTGCCAGGAAAAGTCAGACTCCTTGGTCTGACTTCTATGAGTTGCCTTTCCAACTTGATCAAATTAATCACTCTGATTCACTCAAACACAGATGCACCTCTACCCAGTCTGGTCTCAGAACCTGAAATGCCTCACCCCCCAAATCATCATCTGCTCTAGGAAGACTTTCATGATCCTTGGATTAGTCACAACCTCATAATTGTCAAATGAATTAAATACATTTACATTATAGCTTTCTGTGTTAGTTTCTCATTCTAAGACTTTTAGTTTCTTAGATGAATGTTGTATCTCTCCCATCATAGGATCATAGATTTAGAACTAGATTTTATATCCTTCCCCAAATTATGCATACAAGGAAAATGAGGCAGATAGAGGACCTGCCCAGGATCACCCAGCTAATAAGTATCTGAAGTTGGATTTGAACCAGGTTAGCCTATCTCCAGGTGCAGCCTGCTAAGCACCATGCCACCTGTCTTTAGGCATATAAAAAGTATTGTGGAGATAAAATAGAAACAGATTGCTATGATAGAAATAGCAGTGGGAAAAGACTCTGAGAACCCTGTTCTCTGTTACTTATTGTTTCTTTGACCTTGGACAGGTCACAAACTTCTCTAAACCAAAATGATCACTTCCTGGGATTCTTCATTGCTTTTGAGTTTAAAAAATGACCAGCTGAAACACCTGTTCTAAACATCTCATTTTACAAATAAGGAAATTGAAGTTCAGTGACTGATCCAAAGTCTCACAAGTCCTCTATTGAACAATCTCAAGTTTTCCACAAATCTTTGTTATTTCTCCAATGGAGTTGGGTCGAACAGAGTTCTAGAAATTATCTTCCACATTCTACCACCCACAAGACAGTCCCAAACAACAGATAATGCAAACATGATTTCTTCCCTTAAGGGGCTTTTGTGGGAAACTGTCCTGGAAGTAGAGATTGAGAAGTAAGAAGCCTTCACTTTCCCCATTTTACAGATGCCGAAACTGAGTTCTTCACAAGATGGAGTTACTGTCATAGTCAGATGGGCAATTCAGAGATTGAACTGAGGTCTATGTCTACTTCAATGTTGACTTGATAGTTTCTTTCCTGGCACAAAAAGCCATTTCATCAAATCATTTAATTTCATCAAACTCTTGATAGCAGCAAAGTCAACTTGACTGAGAAAACATTTGTTTATTCAGCATAGGGAATTTATAGGGAAAGCCCTGGTAAAGAAGCTAGGAAACATTTGCCTTTTATTGGCAGAGGGGTAGCCTGGCCAGAGCCAACCAGAGGCTCTGACATTCATTTAGGGATGTGAAAGTTGTCCAAAGAAAGAATAAAGAATGAAAACGAAAGGAACACTGGCTCCCTGAGGAAGGAGAGAAAGCCAAGCAATCTGGAGTCCCAAACCAGGACCAGCTTCAAACCCAAGTCAGCAACTGGCTCCCAATCTGGTACCATCATGGTACCTATCATAGGAAACCATTTCTGGGAATGGGTAAGATCTCTGGTTTAGCCCAGAAACTCCCAGCCTCTTTCTGTTCTCAAACCACAAAAACCCTGAGTGTGAAGCACATTCGCTTCCATGACACACACTGTTCACAGAAGATGCTGAATTGATCACTTGGAAATTCTGATTAACAGACTCTAGCTACGCTGCCTGGACCTACCTCATCCTTGCCTGGGAACAAGGTTCCTATGGGCCCATTCTGCCTATTCCTCATAGGCTTCTCTCTCCTCCTCAATCTTATCCATTATTGGTTAATTGGTTGATAAATTGCATAGGAAAGAGCATTGGATTCGATGTAAATTCTTATCCTGTCCCTACCACCCAATAAACCAATTGAGTGACTGGGAAAACTGTTTTCTTTCTTTAAAACTCAGTTATCCCATCTTTAAAATGGATATTAAATTTTCACTATCAACTTCTCAAGGTTATTATGAGTTTCAAAAGAGGAAAAATATGAAATTCTATTAGAAAGTGGAGATTTAGAGCTGGAAAGAAACTCAAGAGGCCCTCTAATCCAATCCTCCTCATTGTGCAGGGGTGGAACCTGGGGATTCAAGGAGCTTGATTGAGATCCTTAAATTTACAAAAGTAATAAGCATTAGAAACAGGATGTGAACCTAGGCCTTCTGACTCTGCTCTACTACTCAGCTTCCTTAAAGAAATGGCACTTTTTTAAGTAGTAAAAAATAATTACAATATTAGGAGGAGATATGACATAGTCAGACAATCAACAAACATTTATTAAGTATTGGTGCTATAAAAAAAACCCTGGGGATACAAAAAAAGGCTAAAACTATTTCCCTGCTTTCAAGAAGTTCACAGTATAATGGGGAGATTACATGTAAATCACTATGTACATGCCATCTATATATTGTTATTTGTCCATTCTTGAAGAAGACCACTATATCAGGAAGGTTATGCCATGGCATCTCAAGTTCATGAATTGGATTTAAGTGAACGGGTCCTGTGCCAAATCACCAGCCTTACTTTCTGCTCCAGAGTCATCTGGGTCCAGTGGCTAGATATGAATTAGAATGACTAGAGATGGCCTTTGTCCAAGGTCACACAGCTAGCAAGTAACAAGTATCTGAGGCCAGATTTGACCTCAGGTCCTCCTGACTTAAGGGTTGGTGTTCTATTCACTTCATCGCCTAGCTGCCCCCAAATATACACCCATTTACATCTATACATATATACAAAGAGAATAAAGGACGAGACACAGAGAAAGAAAGAGAGTCAGACAGAGAGACAGGGAAAGGGAGAGAGACAGAGACAGAAATGAAATGAAATGAAATTTCAGGTAAACATTTTGCAGTGGAAGATAAAGAGATGACTTTAGAATTAAAAAAAAAATCTGCATCCCTTCTCTGACTCACACTGGTTGTTTGACCCATTCAAATGCTCATTGACATGAGACAACTCTCTAAGACTGTATTTTGAAGAATAGAGGCAGAGCTGCCTTGGTAAACAATGCTCCTCAATGGAAGCTTTTATATCAATGAAATCACAGGTTCAGTTTAATTGTCAGCAGCTACCTAATTATACTTGGATATTCTTAAGGAGTGTGATATGGAGATCATCCCTGCCCTAAGAGAATTTATTAAATTGAGGAGAAATATAGACAAAAAAAGAAGCAATCACTGCCCCCAGGTAGTTTGCATTCTATGGGAAGGAAGACAGTCAAGTTCAAGTAATTAAGTACCAGAGATTTCCTCACTCTGACTATCCTCTCCCCCACCCTTCCTTTCCAGAGACTTGCCTTTTACTAAATCCTGTTGCAGAACAATTACTGAGAAATTCTTTATCAAGTTCATGGAAGGTTGTACAAGGGAGACATCAAGCAGACATATAAACATTTAAATATTTAAAATACATATAAATATCAGGTAATTGGGAGGAGGGAATATAGCAACTGGGGGGGGGGTAAAAAGGAAGAAGTCAAAACAAGTTTCATATTAGAAAGATACATAAACATAATTCAAAACGCAAACACTAAAAGAAAAAGATCAACAGCTGGGTATCCATAACAGTAGAAGTCAAAAGCTTAGAGAGAATTTCAATAGCCGAAGGCAACAATGAGTGTATAATTTAAGTAGAAATTAGTTTGAATGGGATAAACAGAAACTGGCCTCATCCTTATCATTTCTCTGTTTTAAAAAGAAAATAACTACCCCAGTCCACTTGGGGGAGACTCTAATACATATCCCACCACTCTAACTACCTGGACTCATAGGTTCAAGACTACCTCACACCTCTGAGGCAATAGATAAAGGATTGGCTCTATAATAAAAATATTAGAATGACAGGGCTATAAGCTCCACAAAGACTAGGATCATGTTTTATCTGAATTTGCAACTCACTTTAGATGCTTAGATCAATGCTTGAAGTATATGTTTAATAAATGCTTGTTGGGAAACAACTTGGTATAGTGGGGAAAGTTTGGGACTTGGATTCAAATTCTACCATAAATATTTATTAAGGGTTTGGTTATCGGTACCTCACTAAACCTTTTAGAGCTTCACCTGTAAAGGGGGATTACTAATACTTGCGCACACACCACATGATGTTCTTGTAAGGAAAGTGAATTTCAAACTTTAACGTACCATGTGAATGTAAGTGTTACTGTTTTTTGGTGAATTGAAGGAAGAACCTGTGGAAAAGATCCTAAGTTTCCTGATCCATCTTTCTTTGTCTTTCATGAAAGGAACAAATACCTAGAGTGCTGCCAGCTCAAGACCTCTGAGTACAAGAAATTAAATTTCACTGAGTTCCCCAAGAAAAATCCAATGGTCTACTTAGGGAAGAAAGCTGGCACCACAGTTGCATAAAGGGAAATTCCACTTTGGCTGTCCAAAGACCTGCTCTTCCGCTGTGGTTTGCAGTGTCCTGTTGGTCTGATTAACTCCAGAGAAGGAGCCACATTCCAATTTTTCCAACCCTTGCCTGGTTTAGGAAAAAGCTCCCTCTAGTTTAGCTCCTTTATAATTCCTGAGAACATGTTTCACTTTTAACCTGAGATATACTAAAGGAGGAAGGAAGACAGTCAAGTTCAAGTAATTAAGTACCAGAGATTTCCTCACTCTGACTATCCTCTCCCCCACCCTTCCTTTCCAGAGACTTGCCTTTCACTAAATCCTGTTGCAACTACTGAGAAATTCTTTATCAAGTTCACGGAAGGTTGTACAAGGGAGACATCAAGCAAAGATAGTTGTCAAAGTGAATGTTCTATAGAAGGAGAAATGAAACTCTAATATCAGCCAAAAACATAAGCCTCAACCTAAGAAATAAATTAGCCCTAACATAGAAAGCATCTAAGTTGAAGGAATTTTCTTCAATCCAAGTCAGAAACCATCCTGAAGGCTTGAGTTTCAAGAAGTCTGCCAGTCAAGGGTAAGAACACTACTGGACAACTGCAAAATGATGGGACACAGTCATCTTCCCACACCTTGCTGAGAAATAATTCCATAACTCCCTGCTTAGAGCACAAATGAATGAGAACAATTCCTTATTTAGAAAAAAACAGCATTTTGAAAGGGAGTCCAAGGAAGAAGGGGATTTTCCTCTCCTTTAAGCCTTCCCCTCTTTCCTTAGTGAGTCACTTCAAGGCTTAAGAATGATAGTTACATTTTTTTGAAAAAGAGTACCTAGATAGATGTGCTCTGTGACTCACACTTGGCCTTAGTCCCTATTTTACCCCTGGTCTTAGTCCTACTATTCCAGCAATTGTAACCCAAACTCAAAGTTCTGGAAAAGCAGATGACTAGTATCATTCACTCTTATGCAAACAAAGGATATGGGATTTTCAGGACTGAGTATCATTTTTAAAAAAGAAGAAATTTGTTGATGGCATTTTTCATATTCAGAATAAATAAAAATTTTTGTTTATCATCATCATCACTACCAACATTCTTACTATATCCTCATACATGATATTCAGTCTCCCATTATAAAGACAGCAAGGTTGCACTGTGGATAGAGACCTGGACCCAGAGAACCTCAAGAAGATCTGAGTTCAAATTTGGTCTCAAATACTTAATAGCTATGTGACCCTGCCTCAGTTTCATCATATGTAAAATAGGAATAATAATGTCACTTACCTCCCAGGATTGTTGTGAAAAGCAAATGAGATGATGTTTGGTAAATTCTTTGCAAAACTTAAATCACTTTATAGATGTAAGCTATTAATTATTGCTGCTATCTCTATCTTTGCACTAGCTATCCTCCATGTACTCCTTCTTTAATACCATCTCCTGGAATTCTTATTTTCCCATAAGCCTCTAATCCAAACAGCACTTTTCACATGAAGCCTTTCTTGATCCTTGCAGACATTAGTACCTTCTCAGACAAAATAAATGTATGTATCTGTGTGTACCTACTTGGTTTTTCCTGATAAAAGTGAACTACTTGAAATCTGAGATTGTTCCACTTTGGGATCTGTAATCCCCAACACTTGGCACAGTGTCTGGCAAACAGTAGGCACTTAATAAATGTTTGCTTATTGATTAAATACTAAGAATACTTATGCATGGCCCTCCTAACTTCCAAAAGACCTGTCTAGTCATATTATACAATCCAGCGAATGAGAGAAATAGAATGTTTTGAACTCCATTTGACATAGGATCAATCTGGAACCCAGAGATATTAGTTATTTTGCTAAAATGTTGCCCATTTATCTTGGATCATCTAATTATAGAGTCCATTTTTAAATATGAAAGTAGCTGTTTTAAATGCCACGAAGACATCTATTTCTATGTCTGGACCTTTAGGCATTCCTTGGACATTTTGTTTCTTTTTTGTCCTGGATCTAGGATTTCAAAGAAACACTCCTAACTTTTCATATCAGCACTCTTTTGGATATTTATAATTTCATAAAGTGTTGCCTAGGGCTTGAGTGTAATATCATAGCTAAGACTATGAAGAATCTCAGAAATCATCTAATCCACCTCCCTCATGTTACAGATGAAGAAACAGTAAGGAAACATAACTTAGCCACAATCATACAATTAGTATCTGTCAGAGATACGGCTTGAACTCAGGGCTTTCTGACCTTCTATCCTTCATGAAATTTCTTCCACTTGGATTTAATCCCCTGTATCAGGACACTGGTTACAATTTGACACAAAGCTAGGCAGATCTCCACCTCCACCAAGATCAAAGCAAGAAAAAATGTATTCATTTAGTCAACAGAAGATAGGTGGAAGCTGGGGGATGCCCATGGAAAAATTGAGGGACTTGGGGAAGTAATTCAAACCTTGGATAAATCAAGGGACAAACTACAGAATCTTCTCCAGAAAGCCATAACAGTGGGGGGGGGGCAGTCATTGGTTGGGGATGATTGGGTATGATTTTTCTGAGGGGCAGAAATGTGTGAGACAGTATTCCATCAACTTAGTCAGATGTCATTCTATGAAATGTAAATTCATAAGAATAACTCTGAAGCATGTCCTCCTTCTTCTTTGATAAGAGAGAATTACTAATTTCATTAACCCCCAGATATTGCAGTTCTCCCTAGGGTACCCACATCCTAAAACTATTAAGCAACACATAGCCTTGCTCAGGATCTCCCAGGTTGTGAAGGAAGGGACTGGTTATGTAACTCATTGATTCCCAGAAAAAAACTGCTTTATACTGAGCTACATTCAAGTTAAAATTTGAGAAAGCATTCTTTTCATAAAGTGTAAAGCCAATGTCAACTCCCCAACTTCAGGCCATCTCTTCTGTTCAAAAATCCATGAGGATTTACATACAAACATAGATCCAGAGCAATGAAGGGCCTCAGAAGTTTTGTAATCTAACCCACTCATTTTACAAATGAGGAAAGTGAAGCCCAGAGAGGTAAGATAACTTGTCCATGGTTGTACAGGTTCTGAATGTCAGAGGTGAGATCTGAATTTAGGTCCTCTGACTCCATGATCAGTAAATACCCTTTCCAATATACCAGAATGCTCTCTTTTTTTTGTTTTTATTTTTGCAAGGCGATGGAGTTAATTGCCCAGGGTCATATAGCTAGATAATTAATATTAAGTGTCTGAGGTTGGATATGATCTCAGGTCCTTCTGACTCCAGGGTCGGTGCTCTATTCATTGCGCCACCTAGCTGCCCTCCAGAATACTCTCTTAACGGACTGACTTTGTTGGCAGGCATCCTACTGATCCTTACCAGTGGGTAATACATGTGATGCAAATCTTTTTTTATTCTTCAAACTAATTCCCGAAATTACCAGGTTGTTTACATTCCATTATAATGGAACTGAGATCTACTAGGACTTTAGAGACCTTCTAGTCCAGTCATTTCATTTTAAAGATAAGGTAAATGGCTCAGAGAAGGAAGGCAACTTTCTGAAGGTCACCTAACTCATTGGATTTAATCTGTCTTCCATTCTAGTTCAGCACCATCCTGGGCCATAGCCAGTCATTCTGACTTTTGCCTTACCTCTGGACTTCCATGATTCTAGAGGAGAGAGTCAGGATGACACAACACTTAAATCCAATTTTTGGATATTACCAGGTATTATTTATTCCTGATGTCATTGGTCGTCTTCAGAAATGAACAAACAGCAAGTATTTTTTTCCACTACTGTCCAGTAATGACTAAGATCTTATAGGGAATAAATGATTAAATATCAGCCCTCTGACTCCAATTCTAGGGCTCTATCTCCCGCACCCCACTGAAGTCTTCAACTTGACTCTTTCTCTGTTGACCTTTTTGAAAATGCAAGTATCCCTAAGGGGGTTTATCCACTCTACACTTGAATAAGATTAAGTTTATCCAACTGTTTCCCTCAGGAGAGTGGAAACTGGACAACAAAGGAACCCATAAGACCTCCTAGAAGGAAAAAGATACTTCACAATATTGCTAAGTGTCAATCTTAGTGGGCGTGACTTCTGCAGAAACTCCATCGACCCCATGATCTAAACCACAGATACCCCAAAACAGCACAAACACTGAACCCAAATTGAAAAGAAAAGAGTAACTAGCAGAGGAAGTCTAGGTTTCTTACCCCTCCCTAGTGGCACAAGTAATCCTCTTTCACATTCCAAGTCAACATCCAATATCTGGCAGGGAAGTGGCTTCCAGAATGGTCCCACCCCATTTCCTAGAGGGGCTTGCATGTCTGACTCCTAGGTTCCAAAAACGCTGAGGGCAATGATGGAAGTCTCCTGGTCCTGAGCCTGGCCTTCATAATAATTTATATGAATTCACACATTTGAGAGATAGGAGTGTCCTCCGGCTTTCATTGCTCCTTCCTGCCCATGCCTCAAGTTAGCTACTCTGTTGTTTTAGCAAAATAACACCAACATCCTTAGAACTCAGTCTCTCCACATAGGTCAACAAGTGCAAATTTGTAAAGATAACAAACATCATATCTTAGAATCAAAAATAATGGGCTGGAAGAAAACTTAGAGACCATTTAGTCCAAGCCTCTCATTTTACAGATGAGGATACTGAGGTCCAGAAAAGGGATGTGACTTGTCCATTGTCAAACAGATAGTGTGAGAGAGTGGCTTTTGGTGGGGAAAGCTCTGAACTTAGAATGAAGAGGAATCATGTTTACTAGATCACTGCAGGTCTAGGTTTGGTCTTTGCTGATTATCTACAATTTATCCTGTCTGTCTCTTGCTGCACAAGATAACCCTAACCCTATATACACGATTGCATGCATGTTGACGCCTCTATGAATCAGTCAGTCAGTATCTCACCTTTCTGAAGCTCACTAATTGTGTGATTTGGGGCAAGAGGCACTGAGCCAAAGTTTCAGTTTCCTCATCTGTAAAAATGGGTATAGAATTGCATGTGCCACATGGTTTGTGGTGAGGAAAATACTTGGTAAATCTTAAAACCCCAAAGAAATTGGGTTATAATCATTTCCCTTCATATATATTTGTAGAGTACTTCATGAATATACATTATTCCTACCGATTTTCACAATAACATTATGGAATAACTTATTCAGCTATTTTAGTTGTGTCCTACTTTTCCTGGCCCCATTTGGGGTTTTCTTGGCAGAAATACTGAAGTGGTTTATCATTTCCTTCTCTAGCTCATTTTATGGATGAAGAAACTGAGGCAAACAGGGTTAGCTGACTTTCCCAAATTCACACAGAAAGTAAATGTCTGAGTCCAGATTTGACCTCAAGTCTTCCTGACTCCAATCCTGGTACTCCATCCATTCACCACCTAATTACCTTATGAAATAATTAGAGAGGTATTTATCATCCCAATTTGGAAGATAGGGAAATTGAAGCATATGAGCAAAGTGACTGCCAAGAGGTACATAGCTATTTGTCACAGAATCGAGAGTTAAAGAATTGCATTTTTCCTACTAAATCCCACTTCTTTCCAGCAGAGATCCTTGGATGAAAGACAGAGAGGATCATTGAGCTAGATAGAAGTTAGCCCTCCAAGAAAGAAGAGGGAGGGAGGAAAGTGTGAAGATCAAAGTGTTTTCATTTACTTCAAATCCTAACAGTCCTGGGGAGTTCTAGGACATTCTTCTGCCCTCCTTGAAATATCCATGTTTCTTGCCTCCATTTCCCAAACCAATACATCAACAAGCATTCATTATGTGCCTGGTCCTGTGTTAAATTCTGGGGCCGAAAAGCAAAATCAAAACAAAAACAAAGTCCCCATTCTCAAGATACTCACAGTCTCCTGGTGTTTTCTCTGGCTATTTCCCTTGCCTGGAATGCTCTCCTTCCTCCTTTCAAACCCATCTAAAATCCCATCTTCTACAAGAAATCTTTTCTACCCCCCTCTTAATTCCAATGCCTTTCTCCTTTTATTCTTTTTTTTTTTAGGTTTTTGCAAGGCAGATGGGGTTAAATGGCTTGTCCAAGGCCACACAGCTAGGTAATTATTAAGTGTCTGAGACTGGATTTGAACCCAGGTACTCCTGACTCCAGAACCGGTGCTTTATCCACTGGGCCACCTAGCCGCCCCTCTCCTTTTATTCTTTTTGTAGCTTGTTGGAAAATTCTTGTTAGCTTATTGTTTTCCCCATTAAATCATGAATTCCCTGAAGGCAGAGTCATTCTTTAGCCTTTTTTTGTATCCTGCATGCTCACCACAGGGTCTGATACATAGTACTCATCAAGGAGACAACATGCAAACAGGATAAATTACAGTTAATCAAAGAGGACAGACATTAACCCTAAGACTAGAACTGGGGTGGAGTGACAAGTGAAGGTTTACGAGTGCCACATGATCACGAGTCATAGACTTCGCCATCTGCATCATCTATGCCATTATTTTCCTCTTTCCCTTTTCTCTCCTCAATATTCCTACCACTACTCTGCTTCTCTATCCTGAAATAACTATTATGTAACTCCTATTCAGTATGGAATTCCCTCTGAAGTCGAGGGAAATTTAGTGGCCAAGATGAAAGTTGAGTTATGGAGAGAAAATTCCCCAGAATATATGGGACAGATATTTTCTGTTTCTAGAACTTTAGTAACTCCCACTCAATTTCTTTCTATAATCACCTCTAAATAGTATTTATAATAATAATAACAATTATATAGTGTTTTAAGAGGTGCAAAGCAATTTGTTGTTATTTCATTTGATGATCACAACCCTATAATGTAGGTGATATCATTATTATTCCCTTCTGCATGATCCTAGATGAGGCATGGGCAATCAAGTGATTTGCCTGGGGTCATATAGCTGGTGTCTGAGCCAGGATTTGAACAGATGTTCAATAAATGTTTGATTGATTGCTAGTCTGATTTCATGAGGTTTAAAAAAGAGAAGAATCAACCATCTCACCCAAGTTAAGTATGGGCTTGCAGAAGATGGGAAGATGACTAGCCTAGGTATGTAAAATTCTCTAAGTGATACGCTATTCCAAATTCCTCCAAGCTGGAGTCACTCAATAAGGCATAGAATGGGCAAAAATTCATTGAACTTTACAGTCTTGTATTAGAGAAGATCTTAGTGTGAGAAGTCTCTAGATAGATTTCAAAGGGTCCAAAAACTTGGATGGGAAACAGATGATTTATTTACTTTATGGATTTAAAAGCATTCTTCTGAAGAGATTTCACAAACTTCAAAAAGATAAAGAAACTTTTGTTGGAAGCATGACAATACATAAGCTTGGATGCCCACATTTGCCCTGGTGGGAAACTGGTCTTCTCTTGATAGAGGCAAGGAAGGGAGATGGTTATTCTCTAAACTAAACAGGTTTAAAGAGGTATGCAACAGGGTTAAAGAATTTCTCAACAGACAGCATCCTGAAATGGGCTCACATTCACGTCACCATCCCCATAGGCAAGGAACATTCTTTGTCAGCCTCAGGACTGCACTGTTTGAGGTAAAAACTGCATGTTATGTAAGCAGTACAGCAGAGAAGTGTCAAAAAAAAAGGGGGGAGAGATCATCTCCCCCCTCCCCAACCCAAGCCCTAAAAATAACCCTAATGGAGAAGTATACAGATCAACCACATGCTTGCAAAGCAGAAATTTTTTTAAAAAATCATACTCACATAAACTCAAAGTATCAGAGCTACTCCAATTCAGTGGAGAGGGTGGGGGTGGGGGTGGTTGGGGGTGGGGCAGGGAAAGGGGAGGGGCTTTACTCAGAAAGATCTCCTGCCCGGAAACATGAGTTTGGGGTTTTTATGAATGAGAAGGTCTCCATTGAGTATAAATGAAGACCAGCAAAGGGCAGTAACCAGCAGAGCTACTGAAACAGAGATAGCAGCTAGACCCCAGGAGACAAAGCAAAGCCCTATCATGCCTACCATGATGCTGCTGTTCTGCCTGGTTTTCCTGACTAGTCTCAGTCCCAGTTCTGCCTTAGAAAATAACTGCAAAAACTTCTCCATTGCATTGCCCAACATGCTTCGAGACCTTCGAGAAGCTTTTGACAAAGTGAAGACATACTTTGTAAGTATACCCACCTGCCTATCTTTTCCCTTTTTTTAGTACTTGCTCTAAATGAGATCACCACTGGGGCTAATTCTTCTGGCCATGCCTCACCATTAATTCAGTGAGTTGGGCAAAGCCCTATCTTTAGATGATAGATATATAGATATATAGATATAGATAGATAGATAGATAGATAGATAGATAGACAGACAGACAAAAAGATAGATAGATGGATAGATGGATGGATGATGGATGGATACATACATACACATATATATGCACACATACATATATAGTTGGATGGATATATACATAGATGAATTGATAGATACATAAATATATACATTCATCTATAAAGTAGATGAATATATATATACATACATATAAATGAAAGAAAGATAGATAATTTTTAAACATTTCCAAACTTTGCAACCATCCACTGCTTTATCTATTGAGATCCAATATTATAAATTTATAGAATCATAAACTATTAAATCTGGGAAGGGATGTTATGGCTCACTAGTACAAGCCATGCATTTTACAGCAGGGAAAACTAAGTCCTGGAGATACCATGGATACAGCTGTAGTTCTTGATTTCTAATGGGTTTTTGTTATTGATTTTGGTGGGTTTCCCCTCTGGTTTCCCGTACTGCAAAGTTCACCTTTGAGAGCTCCCAGTATTCTAAATATTGATTGATGGGTTCTTGATAATATCTATCTATCAATAGATATTTCCCAGCACGGGTTGGGTAAGATGACCTCTGAAGTCTTTCCAACTCTCAAAAATCTGTGATTCCATGACACTTGCTCAGAAAATCTATGCCAACTGCTATTTTCCCTTCCCTGGGATCCTTAAGGATTTGGGACTAGATGCATGTAGTAGAGGAGGAAAGATAGCACTGGGGATTGAAAGCAGAAGAGCAGAACCACTGAGACCAACTTAGGTGAGGTGGGTAGCCCTTTTATCAAGAGCGGTTTGCAGTTTTGCTCAAGGCAACAGAGTGCCTTTGGACAGAAAAGCTTGGGAAGCCCACTTTTAGGGCTGAGTTAGGGATTTTGCCTTGACTTGAAAATCTATAGGATATGGGGGGGAGGACCACCAAGAGGAGGGGGATTAGTATAATCTGTGGATCCAGCCCTGCTGGGTCAATCAATCAATTTATTAAATGCCTACTGTGTGCATGCCAGGCTCTGGGAATAAATGAACAAAGAATGAAATGATTCCTTAAATAAGATGCTAACATTCCAAGGGTGATCTATTAAACCAAATTGATTGAAATTACTATTTGGTTAGGCCAGGGCTCCAAAGGCAGCAACCCCTGAAATACATCTCTGACCTCTAGACATAAAAACAGAGGATCCAAGAGACAGCAGCATCAAGGATACATGGTTACTTCAGATGCATTCTAATTTTTTGATTCTTTCAGCAAAAAAAAGACAAACTGGAAACCATATTTATAAGCGAATCTTTGCTGCGAGACTTAGAGGTGAGGACTTTTCAATGTTCTGGGTAAAACACCTCAGGGCTAAGAAAGCAGAATCAAATTTGCTTATTGACTGTAGGGAGATCTTTCTGCTTCCTTGGCACTAAAAAGGGAAAGCTACAAAGGAGATCTCCACCCTCAGTCTATCCCCCAAGGGTGATCACAGTCCCTACTAAAGATCGGAATAGTGGTGGGAGTGGGGCTTTCGCCTTCTTCACAAGAAACATTAGGAGGAAAGATTTCAAATCAGATTTCACTTAGCAGCCCTCTTTTCTTTTCCTTTCCTTCCCAACCACTCCAACTTTGGGTCCTCACAGAGTTACCTGGGCTGCCAGACCTTGTCAGAGATGATTCAATTTTACCTGGAAGAAGTGATGCCCCGAGCAGAGAAGAATGAACTGGATGTCAAAGACAATGTGGGCTCCTTAGGAGAAAAATTGAAGATAGTGAGGCTGAGGCTGAAACGTTGTGTGAGTAGGAGAGGATGGAACAGTCCTCTTGGTACTATACATACACCCACACAAATACAGACAAACACATACATACAGACATGCAAAAATATACACAACCACATACATGCAGAAAGACACACCCAAATAAGTCACACAAAAAAGACATATACAGAAAATCATGAGTACATGCACATAAAGACCTACACATGGAGAGGTTTATTCAACCATATACATAGCAATATAACCACCCATATAGAGACATACATAGAAAAACACACAAATCCACACAGATACACAGAGAGACATACAACCATTCACACAAAGGCATACACAATGAGACTCACAACCATCATTGTACCTATCCAACCACATAGAGAGTCATACAACCATACACAGAGAGACAGAAACAAAGAGACTCACAACCATAAACACACACAAACACTTCAATAGGGAGAGACAGATCAGCTATTCATTTCTCACTGAGGGTGGGTGGGAGGGAAGGGAGGCAGTTGAGCATTTACATATCACTGGCAATTTTCAAAAAGCTTTCCTGTCATATCTGAGTCATTAGTGAGTTTATTAACAGCTCCCCTTTCCGGTTCTCCTACCTCCCCTAGTCCCCTTCCCCTAGGACTCCCCCACCACTATTTATGATTAGGAATCACTGAGTTCCACCAGGAGACTGATTTCTTAACATTCTGGATAAGAGACCCTGGGCAAAAAAAGATCTAGGGGAGACTAGGCCCCTCAAACTCCTGGGAAAGTAACCCAGACAAGGGATTGTTCCTTTTAACTGTGGGAATACTAGTGACTTATCATTTCTAAGGAATTCTGGAGCAGGAATCAAAGTGGAAGTGTATAGAGTGAGAAGTCAATCATTTCAGAAAAGCCAAAGCCTGAGCCTCTCAATGAGTTTCTTTGCCCATAGATAAATAATTGAACTTCCTTATTTCTGTGATTGAAATTATAAAGACCTTTCCCACTCTCATCCCCAAACACACACACACACACACACACACACACACACTTCCTTTACTTATTCATTTCCATATAGGACTAATCCAAAGAAATCAGAACATGGAGCTAAGCAGAGTGTTCCAATATGGTCACTGGCTAAATCTTAAGGTCGCTATTGTCTTACAAGATGTTTACTGGTGGTTAGAGGGTCTCATCCTTAGCTCTGTTGTAAGGATAAAGCTCAGGATGGAAAGCCAGTAGATCTGAGTTACAACCCTAGTTTTGCCCTTTATGTGCCTTGAGACTCTGTGTGACCACTTCATCTTTTCTTTATCTAAATTATCTCCCTCTATTTAAAAAAATGTGAATATCCCTTTTCCTTTCTAAGTAAGGATGAAGTAGATGATGGGTGTTCAGGAATCAAAGTCTATGAAGCCAAAGTGCCCCACTCTGAAGCAAGAAGAGATGGGTCCTCTTCCTTTATCTAACTGATCTATCACCCCCAGTCTTTGAGATTACAAAGTACCCTAGAAGAGCTTGCTCACCCAAGTACCCTAGAAGAGCTTGCTCACCCAGCCTTGCTTCTCTGTTTACAGCACAGATTCTTGCCTTGTGAAGACAAGAGCTCGGCTGTCAAGCAACTCAAGAGTACCTATAAGAAGGTGAGTCCTGCTGAGTGGCGGATGGGGTGGGGTGACAGAGGTGAAGAGCACATTGCATGGAGCATTTGTTTATGCTGGCCCAATTTTCCTGCTTGGTCCAGTAGTCCCCTCTGTCCCCTCGCCTCCCTAGGCAAGTGTGGGAACTCAGCAAATGGTGTCAGCTAGGAGCTGCTATCTTGGTTACATTTTGTTTTCTGTGAAGTATCTTTGAGGGTTTCTAAATGACTCTTCAAGGCATTCACAAGCCAGGAGGGGAGGTTTGTACACCAGCTGGTGAACACCTCATATTGAGCAGTGGGGGTGGTGCAAGAGAGCTCCTCTCTTCAAGGAGTCTTGACAGCCTAGCTGTGAACTGAAAATCATCACACGGGTAGCGAAGAGATGTGTAAAGAGGCACAGGCACCCTGAGCTTAGTCAACACCTCAGCCTTGAGTTCATTCTGTCTGCCTCCTCCTACATTTACCTTTGCAGGCATGGCTTGGGGGGAAGGGAAGCTGATGCTTCATTCTTTTTGATAAAGTTCATAATTCATTCATTCATTCAACTGCCAGAAATCCTCAGATTTCAAGTTGGTGGAAGAAGATATAGCCTACTGCTATACTGGAAAGAAGGTCAGAGATAGATTCAGAAGATTCAGATGCCCTCTCTAATACAATGCTTATGTGACCCTGGAAAAGTCTGTGGTTCTCAGATTTTTTCTCTCTAAAATAAAGTGTTCAAATTGGATGAACTAGAATGTCCCTTTCAGTTCTGTATCTTTGAACTAAGATGACTCTTTCATTATACCAGAGGAGGAACTGAGTCTCAGGAAAAAAATGAATCTTTTCCTCAAAATTAGCTTTATGAGAAAGGAGATGGAAGGAGTACAAAAGCTATTCCCAGAGAAACCAAGACAACCTATGATTTGCAAGAACTAGGACTGCAGCTGCTCTCTTCCCTCCTAGGGAAATTATAAATAGGCAAGTTCTCCCACAGCTCACCTGTCTTGCCACCCCCATTGCTCTCAATGAGGTTTTGGATGTGCTACTGGGACATCATCATCATAGTATTTATATAGTGTTTTAAGACTTACAAAGCATTCGTTTACATCTCATTTGATCCTCACAACAAGCCTGAGTGGCTACTCTAATCCCCATTTTACAAATGAGGAAACCAAGGCCGACAGCAAGTAAGTGAGTTGCCCAGGGAAGTGTCTGAGTTTCAGATCTGAACTGATGTATTGCTACTATAGGTCTAATCTTCAACCACTACCTCAGCTGGAATGTGAGAGACCCAGATCCTGACCAAATGTTTCTTTCCTCTGAACAGCTGCAGGAACAGGGAGTCTACAAAGCAATGGGGGATTTTGACCTGTTCATCAACTACATGGAGAGGTACTTGACAAAGCAGATCAACAACTGAGAGATCTCTGAGGTTGGGAAAACTAAGATGGTGCCTCTGCTAAAGCATGTGAAGACATAAGACATCTCCACATTTGGATGCCAGGGACCCACGGAAGTGAGCCACATCTTGGAAACTCCAGCGATACCTTTCAAGCTCCAGACTATTTATGACCTTCATTCAATACCTCATCTAGAATCTCTATTTATTTATCAAACTTCTCTTTGAATTATTTAGAAAAAAGACATGTTTTATTTTTTTAAACTATTTATTATTTGTATCTGTTAAATTGAATCCATAGGATGGACATCCTGTGTATTTTTTAAAATAAGTTATAGGCTGTATGTATGTATGTATGTATCAATATATATATAGATATATAGAGAGATATAGATATAGATGTACATGTGTTTAGCTTCTTTTTTCAGGACTAATGGATTCCCACCTTCTCACTAGTAAAATTCTTGTCCTTTTTCTGGATCCCTTTGCCTAGGATTACAAACTTCTAGAAGCAGAGCTAGAAGGGAGTTTGTTTAGGAGTTATCTAATCCAACCCCTTCATTTTATGGAGGAGGAAACTGAGACCCAAGAGGTTTACATGATTTACCCATAATCATAGTAAATAGCAGTGAGAATTTGAACCCAGAGTTTCTGACACTAAGTACAGCATGAGCTCCATAGCATCATGCATCAGCCTCGTGGATCTGCTGTCATCATAATTTCTTTTTCCTCATTCAGAAAGGGGAAATGACCAATGTCTTGGGTAACTCTACCAATGATCTGATTCATGCTCAAGAGGGACTTTATGGTATTTTTTCCCTAATTATCTTGAAATGCCATCGCATTACAGCTCCCCATTATCATACCCCATTCACATCTGCTATATGCTTCATTCTTGGAGATCACAGACTGTATTTTATTTTAAATAACCTGATTTTGGTTCTAATAGAACTCAATTTTTATTCTAAGAGCTATAAAATTCCTCTGGGAATTGCAGAGTATAATTTTGTATCAGAATTTTATTTTGTAATAAAAACAAAGAACATTTGTGAAATGCGTGTTGTTGATACAAACTGTGTTGTTGATACAAACTGAGGGAAACATGGGTAAAAATCAGTTGGTCTGAAAAAGATCTGGGTATTTTAGTGGACTACAAGTCATCATAGAGCAATTTAAAAAGCTAATATAACTATGGGCTGTTTGAATGAAAAGGAAACAGTCCAGCCACACTCTTTCCTGGTCAAACCACATCTAGAGTATTATATTCAGTTATGAATCTTACAGTTAAAGTAAAATGATCATAGGAAAATAACCAAGTTGATGAAGGACTTCAAGAGTTCAAGCCAGGTAAGGATCACTCGAAAGATCTGGGAGTGTGAAGCTCAGAGAAATAATATAAACATAAGGCAAAAAATGATGGTTGTGCTCAAGTATCTGAAGGTGCCATATAGGAAAGGACTATCTTGTTTGGTACCATTTGGGTTTGATATCCAGAAAAACTCATAATTAGAAGTTCTCCCAAAGTAGAATGGGCTGTCTTGGATAGTAGTAAATTGTTATTTGGAGGTCTTCAAGAAGAGGCTGGATGACCATTTTTTTGGATAAGCTGCATGGGCTGTATTGGATGACTGTTGAAAGTCCTTTCAATTCCAAAATTGAAATTCTGTGACTTTTTCTTAATTAAGATTGTATTGGTAGCAGTCCCCACATTGAAGAGATATATTTGTCCTACTCTGGTCTGTCTCACTGCTCTCCATTCCATAATGGAGTAGAGGAAGTAGAGGAAAATCTAGAGTAGAGGAAGAGGAAATAATGTCTAATGAGTCTGGAAAGAGAAGCTAGGGCCAGATTTATTTCCTACATCACTCCCATTTTCCAGAAGGAATTTTGGACTAGTAGATCATGTGGGCAAAAGTACAGCATCAGAATTTCAATCATTATTGAAATTAATTTACAAAGTTTCCCCGTGATATACTTGTGAGCCAGATGGAGATATGATATATGATAATAAAGCATTATAGGGACTCATAACAGGTTAAATGATTGCTGTTCAGTCATTTCAGTCATCTAACTCTTTGTGACCCCTAAAATACTAAAGTGAGTTGTCATTTTCTTTTCCGGCTCATTTTTCAGATGAGGAAACTGAGGCAAATAGGGCTAAGTGACTTGCCCAGGATCACACAGCTAGTAAGTATCTGAAGTCAGGTTTGAATTCAGAAAGATGAGTCTTCCTGTTTTCAGGCTCAATACTCTATCCACTAAGCCACTCAGCTGTCCAGACAATTTATTAGACACAAAACATTCATCAATGAATAAATAGCAACTAAGAGAAAGATCTCTAGTGGAATGATTCAAGGTTATTCTTGACTAATCTGTTCAGCACTTTTATCAGTGAACTAGATGAAGACATGGATGGCATATTTATCAGATTTTCAGATGACATATTGGTCATCCCTTGGAGGGAATCAAGATTGAAAATGAACTCAACTGGCTAGAAGGATAGGCAAAAGCTAATAGGATTAAATTTAAATGTTTACATATAAAATCTTATACTTAGCTTTTAAAAAACTGCATAAATACAAAATGGGAGAGACATAGCTAGGGAGAAGGTTGCTATATATTTTTAAGACAAGGAATTTTAGTTTGTTGCTAGTTCAACCTGAGAAAGATCTGGTTGAACAAAATGCTAATTATAGATTTTGAAGTTTGAAGTGATTTCAGAAGCTTCTACTCTATCCCCTACCCAATATCTTGGTTCCAATGCAGACTTATTCCATATCTAGATGATGTTAATTTTTGGCGATTTTTTTCTTATTATTAAGCCTAAATATAGATGTTTAATTCACATCCATTGTTGCTAATTCCACTCTTTGAGGACAAGAAGAAAAAAAGCTAATCTCTCTGTTTTAGAGCAACACATAAAATAATTGAAAGCAGATGTCATATCCCATGTATCTTCTCCAAGCTAAACATTCTCAGTTCCTCATATGGCATAGTTTCTAGTTTTCTTACCATTCTGGTCACCGTCTTTGGGATGTGTTCTAACTTATTAACGTTTCTTCTTAAAGATATTTTCCATAGTCAGGCATGAATTTCCCAATATTGTCTGATCGAATTCAGTGGAATGGCCACCTCCCTCATTCTGTATTATCCCCTCCTACGAACATGATCTAAGTTCAATGCAGGTGGCTCGCCACTATTCCAGGACTTAATGAAATTGGCACTATGCCATCTGCAAACAGAAACATCTGGAGGACCTCACCCTCTGGAAGGAATATCATTTTGGTTCAGATCTTACACAGGACCACCTCCATTAAAGTAGTGAATAAATTCTTTGGGCATACATCTTCCTGGTTTATTGCTCACTAGATAATAATCAGAAGTTGACTGAACAAAATTAACAATATTGTTAGATCTTTCAATGAATCATTCAGTGCTCTCTCTCCTACCAAATATAGTTCACATGTGGTAGAATGTGGGCAAGATTCACACAGCATAGGCAGGTATGAACAGATTGTGACCTGTATCATTAAAGAAATAGCTATAGCAATGACATCATAAAGACCTTAGAATATGAGAGGAATATAAATTAATTTTTCAGCTGTTATATCACCATTAACTTATAGCTTTCAGTCCAAAAGAATCCACCACAGTGTTTTTCAAGTGAACTATTTTCTAACTACCCTCCACCCTATTCCTATACTCATGTGGCTGGCAATGTTGTTGTTGTTGATGGGTTTTGTTGCTATTATTAATTTTGCCTCTGTTACTACCTGTATGACCTTGGACAAATCATCTTAACCTCCCTGGGTTTCATTTTCCTCTGTGAAATAAAGAGTTGGCAATAGATGACTTCAAAGGTGGCTTCCACTCTTAAATGCATACTCTTATGAATCTAATTTAAGGAATTTTATTTATTCCTATTCAGTGTTGTCTTGTTAATTTAATCCACCACTAGAGTAAGGATTGATGCAAGGAGAGAATCAGATTACAGGTCTTTGAACTTTCAAATTCTAAGAACAGAGGAAAATTTCAAGAGAATATCTGATCTCAGATAATTACTAGTTGTGTGAACCTGAGCAAGTCATTTAACCTTGTTTGCTTCAGTTTCCTCATTTTTTTTTAGTTTTTGCAATTCAATGGGGTTAAGTGGCTTGCCCAAGGCCACACAGCTAGGTAATTATTAAGCATCTGAGGCTGGAATTGAACTCAGGTACTCCTGACTCCAGGGCCAGTGCTCTATCCACTGTGCCACCTAGCTGCCCTGGTTTCCTCATTTTTAAAATGAGTTGGAGAAGAAAATGGTTACAAGAAGCTTACATTCTAAAGGAGGAGACAACATGCCCCTCCTAAAAAAACTGCATATATAAAAGACATTGACAGGGTAAATGGAAAATAGAAAAGTCACTAGCAGTGGGGAGAACCAGGATAGATCTCCTGCAGGAAGGGTTTTGAGCTGAGTCTTGAAGGAAGCCAGGGAAGCCAGTAGACAGAAATGAGTTTGGAAAACATTTCAGGCATGCTAGCAAAAAGGAAATCGGGTTCAAAGAGGGAAAAGAGTTTATGAGGAACAAGAAGCATAGCTAGATCATCAAGTCCATGGAAGGGAGGGAGTCAAGTGGAAGAAGACTAGAAAAGTAGGAAGGAGGAAGGTTGTGAAGGGCTTCAAATACTAAATGATGGTGACTTCATGATACCTATTAGAAACACCTAACCCACAGGTCAAGATAAGTCGGTTGCTGATTAAGCAGCAATGAACACCCAAGCCTATCAGAAGACAGGAGAACAGTTGGTAGGACCTAGAGCTGAAACAGACATAAATCAGACAAGTAAATGCCTAAACCAAGATTCTAAGGGAAGTGGGAGTTACCACAAGATAGCACGTGAACATTGCTTAGAACATGGTCTTAGATCCACACATGCTACTTCCTTCTTAGTGTTCTGAAGCTTGTTTCCATAGGGATAGGGACTTGACCCTTTACAAAAGGAAGGGGAAGAGTCCTATTCCATAGCTGCTTGGTTCAAAAACAAGTCCTAAATATGCTGGGAAAAAACATATTTTGGATCAAGAGTTTATTAACCAAATGATCAATCAACAAATATTTATTAAACACCTATGCCATATTAATCATTGAATTAGGTGTTAGGCATGCAAATGCAAAAAAAATTAAACATTTCCTGCTCTCAAGGAACTGACATGTATGTATGGAGGAGTATATACATTATATTCATTTAAAACACATATATATTATATACTTTTAAATATATATATGCATTATATATATTTAAATATAATGGGAGACAACATGAACATCTATAGATATAAAAAGCAAAAAAATACAAAGTAAAGATGGACAGAGAACACTAGAAGCTCAGGAAGGGATCAGGCAAAGTTCCATTCAGAAGACAGAGCTTATATCTTTTATATCTTATATCATATCTTATATCTTATATCTTTTATATCTTAAAGAAAGAGATCCTAAGAAGCAAAGGTGTAAGGTGTGCAGTCCAAGTTTGGCAAGTGAAAATGTATGGTGACAAAAGATGGGGTGCTATTCCAGGAGGCCAGTTGAGCTAAAAATCTAGAGTAGAGGAAGAGGAAATAATGTCTAATGAGTCTGGAAAGAGAAGCTAGGGCCAGATTATAAGGACTTTAAAAACCGGAAGCATTTTTCTTTTTCTCCTTGAGGTTATGAGAAATCACTGGTCTTTACTGACATGGCAAGAATTATTCAGAAAAATATTATGCATGCTGGAAGCTTAGTGGGGAATGGACTGGAGTGGGGACAATGAAGAGATCATTTGGAACTTTATCAAAAAGTTTTGGGTGATTGATGAGATCAGAAGTCAGATTTCAAACAGCTGAACAGTGAGAGAGAAGAGAGTAGGTAACGAGAGAGAGTAGAAATAGTTTTTTCAAGGAACTGGTCCAAGAAAGGGAGGATAAAGATGATAGGGTGGGATCTTGTGATGGTTTGTCAAAAATGAGGATTGGGTATGTTTGAATTCAGTAGCAAGGGAACAAGCAGAGGGGAAAAGGTTGAGGATTAGAGAGAAGAGTGGTGTGAGAAGTTCCAATCTGCTGGAAAGATAGGATAAAGGAAGGGCATGCATTGAGGAATTGACCTTGGTGAAGAAAAAGGTCACCTCATTATCAAAGACTGGGAGAATGGACAAAAGCATTGGAGAGTGACAGGTGATATCAATGGGGTTTTGAAATAAAATGAAAAGAGATGAAGTTCAGGGTCTCATATTCCTTGGTAAAAGAGGCAAGGATTTCAGCAGAGAGGGTGGAGGGAAGGAAGAGATATGGGAGACTTGAGAAGAGTAGAGAAAGTTTTGAACTACTTAAGAGCTTTGTGCTTTCAGGAAAACTACTGAACCATTTCAGGGGATATCCAGAAACAAGCCAAATTTCAATATTTTGATAGATATTTCTGGATAAGAATACACTTGCAACGATAAAAGATAGAGAGAAATTAAGACAAATTGTTAATTTTTAATGATTTAAACATATTAAGTTCAAATTTTAAATTATTAAAGAGAAATTTCCCAAGATGAAATTCAATCTGTTTATCCTTTATTGGCTTATGGAAGACAAACAGATATGACAAAATGTTTTGCCCAGAGTTACATGGGTTGACATTAATTTGCATCAATATTCCTCCTTTGACACTGAAAGACTAAATCTTCCCCTCTCAAAATCCCTCAACACAAATCTCTACATGGCATTATTGTTACTGACCAGATTTCCCATCAAAACCACCCTAAAGCAAGAGACCAGAGTGATCTACTGTTCAAAGTTGACCAAGCATATAGAGCCATAATGTCAAGCTATTCCTCTTAATTCCCCTTTGACCTCTGGGGGAACCAGAGAACTAAATATGATTTAGATAGGAGAGGAAATCAGGACAAGTTGAGTATTTTTAGAGTAACCCCTGCCTGGTTATGACTGTGGGGTCAGTTTTTCAGTAAGACTTGACTCATTTTGGTTGAAGGAAGTAGAAATCATCAAAGGAACTATTCTGACATTAAAAGTCAAAAGTTTAACTAGGGTAAGAATTGGGAATTGATGAAGGAATTGAAAAGAGAATAAGGAACTAAGACTTTTCTAGGTTCTAGGTTAATACAGGGAAGAAAAAATTTGGCAGAGCAAGCCAGTGGTCTAAGACCATTGACTTCCTTGGTCTTGAGCTCTTCATGCTGGTCATTTCTAAGCCACTTCCTCTTCCTCACTTCAGGTATTGACTCATTTGTCAATAAAATAGATGGACATATGGTCTACACAATGCTTAGTCCTTTCTTTTTGATGCCTTTTTACTTGTAACAAACAATTATTGTCAGTGGAGGAATCCCATACAAAAATGTTCTCCATTCTCTATCCATACCACTGCCTAAATTGATATAATCTATTAATATGAATTCACTTGGCTCATTGACTGATCTGGTCCTTATAAGGATATGGCAGCATGAAATGGTGAAAAGAATGTTGGATTTGTAGTCAGAGAATATGAGTTCAAATCTCTGCTTTTCCACATATTACTGGTATGACTTTGGGCAACTCACTTAATCCATTGGTTCAGTTTCCTCATCTA
This sequence comes from Macrotis lagotis, assembly GCF_037893015.1. Classification (NCBI taxonomy): domain Eukaryota; kingdom Metazoa; phylum Chordata; class Mammalia; order Peramelemorphia; family Peramelidae; genus Macrotis; species Macrotis lagotis. The sequence goes on along the minus strand of NC_133659.1, from coordinate 107,285,908 downwards.
TAAAGTGAAAGGGAATAGCCTAGATCTACCTTCAAGGGTCCCTTCCAGCTCTGAATCCATGATTTCATTAACTATGCCAACAAATTAGTAAATGGCAATATCTTAAAAGAACTAATTGAGTGTCGTCCATTGCATCCAGGAAGACTATAATGGCCAAGGGTCCATAATAGTACTAGGAAGCAATGCAGCTAATGATCTCTGGCCTGTGTGATGACCCTCCAAAATTTACTATGTCTTTAGCGACAAACTAACTGATCATTGTCCAAGGACAGCTATTCAAGAATCCCAGCTGAGGACCATCCAAGATACTACTGGGGTGGATAAGAAATCATCCATCCATCCTATAATGACACAGCAGAGGCAGAGTCCTTTTAACATGTTGTCTTCAGGCACTTTCCTCTAGCTGACTCCCATTTGGATTCCTCTCCCTCCTCATCACATTCTGGCTTTCCCCGCTTCTTCAAATCCCAGCTAAAATCCCACCTACTACAGGAAGTCTTTCTCAAACCCCCCTTCATTCTAGGGTCTTCCATGATTTCCTATTTATCTTGTATGTATGCATGTATGTATGTATGTATGAATGTATATATAGAGATAGATGGATTGAGATTAAAGATAGATTGACTTTGATGGATAAATAGCTTGTTTATACATATTTGTTCACTTATTGTCTTTCCTGCAAGATTATCAACTCCTGGAGGGAAAAGATTATTTTTTGCCATTTTTTTTGTATATTCCTTGCTCTTAACACAATTCCTGGCAAATAATATGTGCTTATGCCTAATTGGCTGACAATCAATGTTGCATAAAATATCTTAGATTTTTCAGTGATAATTGGGTGGCACTATTGTTGCATCTCTATGGTCCATTCTTACTATCTTAATAACTCTTAAACCCCATGGGTAGAACCTATACATGAACAAGGTGTGTGTGGATACATTCATGTGTGTGTATGCATGATTGCATGCCTGAAAATGTACTCTTTTCAAGTCCCTAGAAAATATTTTGGGGATTCAATGGCATCATTACACACTTTTGATATCAGTGTTAAGTGATAATAAGAATAAACTAGCCAAGGCAATGAACCCATTGACAATTGGAATTGGCACTGGATAAAGTTGCCAGGTAGCCTGAGATGCAAAAACTCACCAGAGATAACCCACAAAGTTTATACAATCAATCACATGTAAATAAGAGAGTTGACTTCATAGGCATAATCTACATAAAATTGTCCTGTGACAATGTAGTAAACTGAAAAGAAAACTGACTTTTTTTATTCTGGTTCAAATCTCTGTTCTGATATTTATTAGCGTAATAACAATGGGCAAGTAATTTTCCCTTATCTGAACCTCCATTTCCTCATCAGTACAGTGGAAATGTTAATACTCGTACTCCCTATCTTTCAGGGTTGCTCAGAGGGAAATGATCTGCAAACTTTAAAATGTTATAGAAATATAAATGATCTTTATCATCATTTTGCAGAAATGTTTCAAATACAATTCTTGGTAAGTTTGCTTGGTTCTCTGTCCAGTCATAATTTTATTGATATAGAAGCAACATTGTTCTCCTGTCACAGTGGTTCACCTTTGGGTGAGTATGCTGCATATAGCCCAACTGGGAACAAAGCATCATACTAAATGCAAAACACTTTACAAATATCTCATTTTGTCTTCACAACAACCCTGGGAGGTAAGTATTAAATAAAAACTGTTTCTACTAAGAAGCACCTGGAAAGGCCCAACAGTCTCCCAGAAGTGGAGAAAAGTGTTTAGATTGAGTGATTAAAAAAAAAAAAGTCATATTTTTAATCAATCAGTCAATTTCAAAAAGAATCAATTGATTGATTAACAATAAAAATATAGTGATGTTTTCCTGCAATTCACTATTCACAGTCCAGTTGCTTTCAGGTTCAACCTAACCCAAGGTGCTGAGGTCTATTCTCTCCTGCAAATACAAAAGACTGCAGCAAACCCTATCACTAGAACGGTTAGCTGGTACAGTAGATAGAGCACTGGGTCTCAAATCAGGAAGACCTGAGTTCAAATTCAATCTCAGAATCATTGGTAAAATGAGATATTATTCCTAAAGTGCCATGTCAGTACTAGGATTTACTCTTTTTTTGCAAGACAATGGGGTTAAGTGACTTCCCCAAGATCCCACAGCTAGGTAATTATTAAGTGTCTGAGGCCAAATTTGAACTCAGGTCCTCCTGACTCCAGAGCCAGTGTTTTATCCACTGACATTTAATGGTTTTCTGTTTCATATGCCTTACAATAATCTTCTGAGGGAGATAATACATTCTTCTAGGATTTACTCTTAAGAATATCTCATGAGAAGGCTCAAGTAAGAGCCAAGAAGACAATACTTTGCATATATCAGTCCAAGTTCCTTTCCTGATCTCTGTGGTTCAATCTTGGTCCCATTCTTGAAAAATCATTGGCCAGGTTCATGTAGCCACATTGGTCTAGGGAGTTAAGGAAGTAAAGATGCCCAGGATTCCATAGCAGGAGACCCTTCAGGAGCCTAGAAAGAAGCTTCTGTGATTTTTTAGTAGTGGGGTCTGGTCAGGTTCTATCTAGGTTAAAACCTGACAAAGATGATTAGGTGAAGATAATGAGGCTCTGGTCAGAAGAAATTCCTCTGAAATTTCACTGCTCACTACCTGGCTTGGTTCCTTCTTTTCCATTTCCATCTTACCATTCAGGTATGAAACCTGAAGGGTTGGAGAAAGAAATACAGGTTGTTTAGTCCCCTGAGAGTTGGGGGTGGGGATACTGGAACCCGCTAGCGGAAGCTGCTGTGGTTACACCAGTCTGACAACTGGTAGAAAAGGAAAAAAAGACTTCCTCAAAGGTAGATGCTTCCTCCAAACAGAGTCTCCCCTAAAACATAAGCCAGGAGGAGGTGTTACTTATGACTCCTTCTGATTCACCTTTCATCTAGTTAGTTTGTTCCCATATCATAGTTTACACCTAACATGTGCTTTCCACACCATGGAGAGTTCCCTTGAGTAAGGTCCAATGGTAGCTACAACCTATAAAATACCGTACCTTCCAACCACTCACCCACACTGTACTGTGTATAGATGACCTACAGGTTTCTAGGTATTTCATTCAAATGTTACCTTACTATAAAGAACTTAACATAGTGCCATAGGAGACATTCAATTGCCTGCCCATCTCCTAGAATTTCTTTTCCTTTACTTTACCACTTCAAGATGGGGAAGACAGGTGAAAGGAAGGGGTTACAATCATAGGCCCTGTCAAGGATCAAGGGTAACATAGCTGCATTAGGCCCTAGGGTAACATCAGAAAGAGAAGAAGAAGAGAAGACAAGATAAGGAGAGATGTAGTGATAATGATGACAATATCTAAGATCACAGATTAACTTCAAAGTAAGTAAAGTTTTCCTTCTGGCACCCTGTTACCCCTCTTTCTGGCCCCTTGTCCTTTCCTCCTTTCCAGGAACTCCTACCCAAAGTCCTCCAAACAACTGCTGATATTTAACGGTTTTCTGTTTTATATACCTTACAATAATCTTCTGAGGGAGATAGTACATTCTTCATCCTACAGAAGAAGAAACTGAGGTACAGAGAGGTTAAGCAACTTACCCAAAGTCTCACACCTAGTGAGTGGTAAACCAGGATTGTACTTGGTTATCCATTCACCCATCTTCCTTCCCAGCCCAGGCTTTGAGATGTTTTGTGTTCTATCCTGCCTGCCTTCTCCTCTCCTCTGTTGTTTCATTGGTCCATCCAGCTAGGAAAATTGTCTGATTAAGCCAATCTCCACTGTCTTGTGAATGAAGATTCTTGTAAAAAGGGGTTGGTTATGAATACAAATGAGTTTCCAATTGGGTAGCATTTCAGGTCTCCCAGAGGTAATATTTTCATTTGAGAAAATCCTTCTCTTAAATTGTCTCACTCAGGAATGGCTAGGTGGTGCAGTGGATAGAGCACCAGCCCTGGAGTCACGAGGACTTGAGTTCAAATTCGACCTCAGACATTTAATAACTACCTAATTGTGTGACCTTGGGCAAGACACTTAACCCCACTGGCTTGCCAAAAAAAAATAGTCTCACTCAGCTCATTCTATTCAAGAAAGAGTTGCTCAAAATCATCTCTATTTCAATGATATTTTGAACTTTTATTTGTTAATATGGGGTGTCATACCTCCAAATAATATTAAATTCAGTAGTTCTTTTTAATTTTTTACACCTTTTGTTTAAAGTTTTGAGTTCCAAATTCTATCCTTCCCTGAGACAGTGAATTTATAAATGTGCAATCACATAAAACATTTCCATATTAGTCATTTTATTCAAGAAGACTTGAATAAAAGAAAAAAATGAAAGTGAAAAATATCATACTTAAATTTCTATTCAAACAATATCAGTTCTTTCCCTGGAGGCAGATAGTGTGCTTTATCATCAGTCCTTTGGAAACATTGTATTGCTGAGAATAACTAAGTAATTCATAATTTTTCATCCAAAAATATTGTGACTATGTACAGTGGTTCTGTTCACTTCACTATGCATCAGTTCATGTAAATCCTTCCAGGTTTTCTGGAAATCATTCTGCTTGTCTTTTCTTATAGCACAATAATATCCCATTACAATCACAAACCACATCTTGTTTAGTCATTTCTCAAATGATTAGCATTCCTTTGATTTCTAATTCTTAGCCACAACAAAAAGAACTGCTATAAATATTTTTGTATAAATAGGTCCTTTTCCCCTTTTTTGGATTTCTTTGGGATATAGACCTAGCAGTAGTATTGCTGGATCAAGGCACAGTTTTATAGTCTTTTGGGAATAGTCCCAAATTCCTTTCCAGAATGGTTAGATCCATTCACAATTTCACCAACAGTGCTTTAGTGCTTTAGCCAGTTTTTCCTTAACTACTGTAACATCCAACATTTTCCTTTTCTGTCATATTAATCAATCTGATATGAGTAACATAGCACACCTCAGAGGTATTTTAATTTGCATTTCTCTAATCAATAGTTATTTAGAGCATTTCTTCAAATGCCTAAGAATAGGTTGATATTCTTTGTCTGAAAACTTCCTGTACATATCATTTGATCATTTATCAATTGGTGAATGATTTGTGTTTTTATATTTTTGACTATGTTTTCTATGTATTTAAGAAATGAGACCTTTATCAGAGATATTTGTTACAAAAATTTTCCCAGTGTTCTGCTTTCCTTCTATTCTTAGTTGCAATTGTTTTGTTTGTGTAAAAACCTTTTAATCAAAATTATCTATTTTACATTTTCAAATACTTGCTATATCTTCTTTGGTTCTAAGGTCTTCCCTCATGCATAAATCTGATAGATAAGTCATTTCATGTTCTCTTAATTTGTTTATAGTATCATCCTTTATGTGGAAATTTTGTGCCCATTTTAACCTTATCTTGGTATATGGTATGAGATGTTGGTCTATACCTAGTTTCTGGCATACTATTTTCTAATTTTTGTCCAAATGCTTAGATCTTTGACTTAATTGTATATGAGATTGTATGGTCATATGGATGAATAACTACAAAAAATATCTAAATGTAGTTATCTAACCATTTGACTTAATTGTATATGAGATCATGCAATGTAATTTATAAGTGATCCACAATTGTTTCTTAGCCAGTTCTGGATAGTTTTGATAATAAAGTCTGAGATCTGGTATGGCACAACCACCTTCTTTCCCATTTTTATTTTTGATTCTCTTGATATCCTTGAGCTTTTGTTCTTCCATATAAAAAATGTTAATGTTTTTCTAGTTCTGAAAAATAATTTTTTGATTGTTTGATTGGTATGGCATTGAATAAATTAATTTAGGTAGAGTTGTCATTTTTACTATATTGGCTTGTCTTACCTTTGAGCAATTAATATTTTTCCAATTATTTAAATCTGACTTTATTTGTATAAAGTTTTTTATAGTTTTGTACATGTAATTCCTGGATTTGTCTTGGAAGATAGACCCAATATTTTATACTGTCTACAGTTATTTTAAGTGGAATTATTCCAACTCTTGCTGTTTGACTTTGTTAGTAATAGGTAGAAGCTAATGATTTAAGTGGGTTTATTTTATATCCTGCAAGTTTACAAAAGTTGTTAATAATTTCAGGTAGTCTATTTTTTAGTTGATTCTCTAAGATTTTCTAAATATAACAACATATCACCTGCAAAGAGTAATAGTTTTGCTTCCTCATTGCCTATTCCACTTTATTTTACTTCTCTTATTGTTACAGCTAATATTTCTAGTAAATATTAAATAATAGAGGGGATAATGGGCATCCCTGCTTTTATCCCTTATTATATTAATAATGCTTCCAGTTTATCTATATTATAAATGTTTGTTTATAGTTTTAGATGAATATTATTTATCATGTTAAGGTAAGTGTCATTTATTCCTAAACTTTCTAGTGTTTTTAATAGGAATAAATGTGTGATTTGTCAAATGCTTTTTCTGTATCTATTGAGATAATCACATGATTTCTGGTGGTTTTGTTACTGATATGATCAATTATGCTGATAGTTTTCCTATTATTGAACCAGCCCTGTATTCCTGGTATAACTTCTACCTGGTCAAAGTATATGGTTGTTGTGATATATTACTATAAACTTTTATCTAGTATCTTATTTAAATTTCCATCAATATAGATTAAGAAATTGGTCTAAAATTTTCTTTCTTTGTTTTGGTTCTTCCTAGTTAAGGTACCTTTACCATATTTGTCTTGTAAATGGAGTTTGGTGGTTCTCCTTCTTTACTTTTTGTTCAAATAGTTTACTTAGTATTAGTCTTTAAATGTTTCCTAGAATTTGAGTGTGATTTATCCAATACTGGGGATTTTTTTTAGAAGTTCATTGATGGTTTGTTTAATTTCTTTTTTCTAAGATTGGGTTATTTAAGTATTTTACTTCATCTTCTGTTAATCTGGGTAGTTTATATTTTTTGTAGTTATTCATCCACTTCATTTAGATTGCCAAATTTGTTGGCATATAGTTAGATAAAATAAATCCTAATAATTGTCTTAATTTCCTCTTTGGTAGTAAATTCACTCTTTTCATTTTTAATATTGGTAATTTGGTTTTCTTCTTTCCTTCTTTCAATCAAATTAACCAGGTTTTTTTTTATTTTATTGGTTTTTCCCCCATAAAATCAGTTTCTGGTTTCATTTGTTAGTGTATTGATTTTCTTGCTCTAAATTTATTAATTTCTTCTTTGATGTTGTGTTTAATTGAGAATATGGTATTTAATTGAGTATTTATTTTGTTTTCATTCTAGTTTTTTAGTTGCATGCCCAATTTTTTTATTTGCTTTGTCTTATTCTATTGATGTTATCAATTAAAGAAATAAATTTTCCTTTAAGTACTACTTGACTGCATCCCATAAATTTTGGTATGTTGGCTCATTGTTGACATTTGTTTTAATGAAATTATTTGTTGTTCGACCCATTTATTTTTTAGACTTAGATGATTTAATTTCCAGTTAATTTTAATCTCTCTTTATATTTTCCATTATTCAATTTTTTATTGCATTATGCTCTGAAAAAGATGCATTCATTATTTCTCCTCTTTTGTATATGGGTTTAAAGTTTTTGTGTCCTAATACATGGTTAATTTTTTGTGTAGGTACTATTTACTGCTGAGAACAAGGTATATTTCTTCCTATTCCCTTTCAATTTTCTCCAGAGATCTAACATATCTAACTTTTCCAGAATTTTATTTATCTCATTATCTTCTTTATTGTTTATTTTTGGGGGGGATAGATTTATCTGGTTCTGAAAGGTAAAAGTTGAAGTCCCCCACTAGCATAGTTTTATTATCTATTTCCTCCTGTAACTCATTCAACTTCTTCAAAAATTTAGATGCTATGACTTCATTGTCTATGGTACCTTTCAGAAAGATATAGTTTCCATCCTTATCACTTTTAATTAGATCTTATTTTTGCTTTTGCTTTCTCTGAGATCATGATTGCTATCCCTACCTTCTTTGCTTCAGCTGAAGCATAAGAAATACTGTGTAATTCTCTGCTTAAAGTGTTTCTTATTAAGAACATACTGTATGAATCTAGCTTTAAATCCATTCTGCAACCCCTTCTATTAAATGGGTTTTTATCTCCTTTAACATTTATAATTATGATAATCAGCTTGATTATTTCCCTTCATGCTAGTTTTCATTTGTTTATCCCCCCCTTACTCATCACTCCTTGCCTTAGATAATAGTGTGTTTCTTCTGCTCACCATCATCCTCAATCTATCCTCCCTTTTATCAGTCCCCCTTCTATTATGTCCAACCATTTTTACTTCATTATATGTGCATATTATTCCCTCTTTGAACCAGTTTTGAAAAGAGTAAGGTTTAAACTTTGCTTATCACCCCCACCCCTATACTTCCCTCCATTATAATAGTTCTTTAATGGCTCTTTTATGGGGAATAAGTTTCACCATTCAATTTCACCATCCTTTTTTCATTGCAATTTTCTTTCTTGCTCCTTTATATTGTTTTTGATTTGAGTTATTTTTGGGGGGGCCATCATCCCATCAAAGTCATCTTATATCCACATCTTCTGACTATATATACTCATTCTAATTGTTTGTATAGTTCTTAAGAGTTATAAATTTTATTTTGCTATATAGAAAGATAAAGTTTAAACATATAGAATTTCTTATGTTTTCTCTTTTTTGTTTCTGTTTTGCCTTTTTATGTTTTCCTTGAGACTTGCATTTATTCAATTCTTTATTCTGTTCTGGTCTTTTAATTAGGAATGCTTAAAAGTTCTCTATTTCATTAAATATTCATTTCTCCCTGAAAGATTATATTCAACTTTGTTGGTAGGTGATCTTTGGTGTAAACATAACTCCTTTGCCTTCATAGCTGTGTGTCAGATTTCAAGCCCTATTTCTTTAATGTGGAAGCTGCCAAATTCTGACTTCAGTTCCACAATATTTAATTGTTTCTTTTAGGCTCCTTACAATACTTTTGCCTTAATTTGTGAGCTCTGGAATTTGGCTATGATGTTCCTGGGAGTTTACATTTTGGGATCTCTTTCAGGCAATGATTGATGGACTTTTTCAATTTTGATTTTGCCCACTGGTTCTAATATATCATGACAGTTTCCTTGGATAATTTATTGAGAAATACTGTCTAGTTGTTGTTTTCTATCATAGTTTTTAGATAGCCTAATAACTCTTAGATTCTTTCTCCTAGATCCATTTTCTAAGTCAGTTGTTTTTCCAGTAAGTAATTTCACATTTTCTTCTCATTTTTTAACTTTTTAGAATTGAATTTTAGCCTATCTTTATGTCTTGTAGAGTCATTAGCTTCCATTGATCAGCTTTATTTTTTAAGGAATTATTTTTCTCAGCAAATTTTTGTATATTTCTTTTCATGATTCTTTTGCATTACTCTCATTTTTTTCCAATTTTTCTTCCACTTCTCTGATTTGCTTTTTAAAATCCTTTATAAGCTCTCTTAGAAATTTTTTGGAGGCCTAAAATCAAATTGTAATTTTCTTTGAGTTTTTCACATGTTGCCATTTGATACTACTCTCCTCTTCTAAATTTATGCCTTGATCTTCCCTGACACCATAGTAACTTTCTAAAGTCAAGTTCTCTTTTTGCCCATTTTTTCCTACCTTTTTTTTGTGGTGTAGTGTTTTTAAGTAAGAATTGAACTCTGATTCTGCACTTCCCAAGCTTTTTATGCTAATGTTCAGGGTCTTACTACTGGATTTCGCTAAGATTCAGGGCTTAATTACTTGCTTTCTCTGTGGGGTAGACTACCCTTCTGGCTTTTACTGGTCTTTCTGTTGGCCTCTCCTGGGTGTGGGGGTTAGGGGGATAAAAGAGGAACACTAATCCAGACTTGATGGGGCTATAAACTAGTAACCATTCTGGACAGAAATTTGGAACTATGCTCAAAAAGTTATTAAACTGTGCATATCCAAATGACGAGGGATCTTGGGGATATTTAGGGATCTATTACAAGTCTTGGATGTGGTTAAGAAACTGAGAAGAAATGCCTAGTAATATCACTACTAGCTTTACACTCTAGAGCAGGGACAGGAAACTCCCAGTTCATGGGCCTTATAAAACCTGTGATCTGACACTGCCATGGTAACCATAGGCAGAACTCGAAATTTGATAAATCTTGGAGTTTTTAGGTGTGTATTAATTAAATGTTTGACCAAATTTAGAGTAGGTTACCCACCCCTGCTCTAAAAAGACCAAGAGTATAACAGCTTTGGGGGGGGGGGTGACAAAGAATTGGAAACTGAGAAAGAATGTCTAAACAAATTATGGTAAAGGAATGTAATAAAATATCATGTAGTAAGAAATACTCAAAGATATGGTTTCAGAGAAACCTAGGAAGACATGGTAACTGATGCAAAGTCAAATGAGCAGAACCAGAAGAATAATTTATACAATAACAGAAAAATTGTAAAGATGATGAACTTCAAAAGACAGTAAATCTGATCAACCCTAAGTCCAAAATACTCCTGATGAAGCATACTATCTATCTCCAGATTGAAAGCTGATGGACTCAAAGTACATACTGAAGCATATTCTTTTCTTTTGCTTTCTTTTTTTGGGGAGGGAAGGACATATGGACATATGGCTAATATAGGAATTTGTTTTGCATGATTAAAGATACTTATTATGGTTTTTGTTTTTCTTGCCTTCTCATAAATGGAGGAAGGGAAAGGATAAAAAGAAATTGGAACTGAAAATAAAATTGAATTTTGGAAAAGATAATAAGACATTAGGTATAGAATGAGTTCTATTTAATCTCCTGAACAATCAGAAAAATTCTCCTTCACTTTCACAAAATTTTTCAATTGGAAAGCTTCTCAATGAGCAACTAGTCCAATTCAAAAAGAATTACCTCTCCATTGGGCCTGATATGATCATTCAGCCTCTCCCTGAAGACCTCTAATGAAAAGGACAATCAGCTACTTTTCCTTTTCTTTTTTTTTTGGCAAGGCAGTGGGGTTAAGTGGCTTGCCCATGGCCACACAGTTAGGTAATTATTAAGTGTCTGAGACTGGATTTGAACTCAGATACTCCTGACTCCAAGGCCAGTGCTCTATCCACTGCACCACCTAGCCGCCCCTCATCAGCTACCTTTCAAAGCACTCCATTCTCCTTTCTGACAGCTCTTGCTATTAGAAAATATTTCCCAATATCAAGTCTAAATCATCCTCTTTACAACTTAATAGGGATAAATGTTCATTCTAACATTTGAATTTAAAAAAAATTAACTTCACATATACAGAATAGAGAAGGCAGGATTGGATATTTTTTAAATTTGTTTGAAATATCTGGGGGTTGAGTGACTGTAAACTCATTATGAGTAAGCAGTTTGATGTGGCCACCAAAAAAAGTCAATTTAATCTTGGGTTGCTTTGAGAGGTTTAGCTTCCAAGAATAAGAAATTGATAGTCCCTCTGTACTCTGCTCTAGTCAGACAGAATCAAGAGAATTGAGTTTAATTCTGGGCATTTAAGAATAGCATCTATGAACCAAAGTAAGATGGATGTGGTCACACAGAAGATAGAGAGATTAAACACTGACATCTTGCATGTTACTAAACTTAAATGGATGGGAATGGGTGACTTTAATTCAGGTGATCACTGCATAAACTACTGTTGGCAAGAATCCCTTAGAAGAATTGAGTCATAGTCAATAAAAGAGTGAAAAAAGTTGAACTAGGGTGTAATATCAAAGATGATTCAAATTTAAGGCAACCCATTAGTCATCACAGTAACACAAATCTATGCCCTAACCACTGATTCCAAAGAGATCAAAGTTGGTAAGTTCTAGAAAGACCTACATCTTCTAGAAATAACATCCAAAAAAAGGGAGGTCATATTCAACACAGGGGATTAGAAAAAGTGAAGTAGAAAATCAAAAGATAATTGGAATAATAACTATAAATTTGTAGTATAAAATGGAGCAGGATAGAGACTAAACTAATAGTTTTGTCAAGATAACTCACTGATCATAACAAACACTCCTTTTTGATAACTCAAAAGGCAAGCCTACAATATGGACATCACCAGCAGATCAATATCAAAATCAGATTGATTTTTATACTTTGCAGTCAGAGGTGGAGAAGTTCTACACACTCATTTAAAACAAGAACAAGAACTGACTGTGGTTCAGATCATGAACTTCTTACAGCAAAATCCACTTCAATTTAAATTGAAGAAAATAGGAAAAATCATCATATAGGCATGACCTAAATAACATCCCTTATCAATATGAAGTAGAAGTGGTGAATAGATTTAAGGGATTAGTTCTGGTAGACAGCGTGTCTGAAAAACTATGAGCAGATCACAATATTGTACAAGAGGCAGCAACAAAAAGAAAAAGAAGAGAAAGTCAAATGGTTATCTGATGAGGCTTTATAAATAGCTGAGGAAAGAAGGAAAGCAAAAAAGGAAAGGAGAAAGGACAAGATATACCCAACTGAATGTAGAAATGCAAAGAAATAGAAGAAAACAATAGAATAAGAAAGATAAGAGTTTTCAAGAAAATGAGAGAAATATTCTCTTAGAGAATATTTCCTGGAAAAATGGGCATAATAAAAGACAAAAACAATAGGGACTTAACAGTAGTAGAAGAGATTAAGAAGAGATGGCAAGGGGTGGCTAGGTGGCCCAGTGGATAGAGCACCAGACCTGGAGTCAGGAGGATCTGAATTCAAATCCAGCCTCAGATACTTAATAATTGCCTAGCTGTGTGACCTTGGGCAAATCACAATCCCATTGCCTTACATTTTTTTTTAAAAAAAAGAAGGCAAGAATACAGAAAAGAATTATACAAGAAAGATCTTAACATCTCCAATAACCACAATAATGTGGTTACTGATCTAGAGTCTGACATCCTGAAGAAGGAAGCCAAGCCTTAGGAAGCTGAGCTATTTCAAATTCTAAAAAATGATACTGTTAAAGTGCTGCAATCAATCTGCCAGCAAATTTCAAAAACTCAACAGTGGCCACTAGATTGGAAAAGATAAATTTCCTAGAGAAGTGCAATGTTAAGAATATACAAATTACTGAACACATGAATTCATTTCACATGGCCTGAAAGGTTATGCTTAAGATTCTGCAAGCTAAGATTTAGCAATATCTGAACCAAGAATTATCAGAAAAATAGGTTGATTTTCAAAGTAGAGGAACTTAGAGACCAAATTGCCAACATTCACTGGATTATAGAGAAAGGAAGAGAGTTGGGGGTGGGGGGGAGGCAATGTATTTCTGCTTCATTGACTACACTAAAGTCTTTGACTCTATGAATCACAACAAAATGTTGCAATTCCTCAAATTGATCTAGAGTACCAGATCCTCTTGTCTACTGAGAAACATGTATGTAAGTCAAAAAGCACTAGTTAGAACAGGTTGGAAGAGCAGAATAACAAGGCTGCACATTGTCATCTTATTCAATTTACATGCATAATTCATTATGCATAGCATTGTGCTAGGAATTAGTCATTCTAGTCATAGGTTAAAAAAATCCCACCTTCTATAGGAAGCAAGTCCTGGTCTCTCCCTAAGTCTAGTTCTTTCTCTTTTCTGTTTCAAATTTATCCTTTCTACATCTTTTTTGGATGAAATTGTTTGAAGTTCAATAGATAGAACCCTTAGTTGAGTCAAGAAGACTTGAGTTCAAATCCAATCTTATATACTAACTAGCTGTGTGATCCTGGGCAAGTCATTTAATCTCTGTTTGCCTAATTTACTGAAGAAGGAAATGGCAAATCACTCCAGTATCTTTGCCAAAAAAAATTCTATATGGCGTAATGATGTTTATCCTTCTTTCTTGAAGAAGACCATTACATCAGGAAGGTGATGTCATGACATGCATGTGAATTAGATTTGAGTGATGAGGTGGTGGATTGTTACCAGCCTCACTTTTTCCTTCATAGGTCTAGTGGTCAGATATGAATCAGGATAACAGGAGTTGGACTTGGATGAGAGGCAGTTAGGGTGAAGTGACTTGCCCAAAGTCCCACGACTAGTAAGTTTGAAGTATGTGAAGTTACATTTGAACTCAGGTCCTCCTGACTCCAGAGCTGGTACTCTATCAACTGCACCACCTAGCTGCCTTAAGGCCATGAAGAGTAGGACACAAATGAACAAAAACAATAGAATTGTTTGCATGTTATCTTACCAATTGACTATGAGCTCCTTGAGAGCAAGGACTGTCTTTTACTTAGCATAGTGACTGATACATAGAAAGTACTTAATAAACTTGATAAACTAAAAAAATAACATCCTGACTAGGAACATTTGGATCAATTTGATCTACTTGTTAGAGGTTCCACTCTTTTGCCCCCAAAAATGTGTTCTTACTCCCATCATTCCTACTCCTTCTTCTCTTCCATCTGCTGAAGGCCTCCATGTCTATATTCTATAGATTTTAAACATGTTTCTGGTATTTACTCAAATCCATAAGCAAGTATCAAGAGCTTATTGTGGACCAAGCATTTGAGATTCAAATATATCAGGAAGCTGATGGTCAGTTGGAGGAAATATCATGTACATGAATAAGTATAAACAAAGAGTGTCCCCTTCCACCACTCCCTGGATTTGCATTTGCCAGAAGAGTGAAGAGAATCTGGAAAGTCTGAATGTAAAAGGTGTCTCTAAAGCACAATATCAAAGGAAACTATTAACAGAGTCTGAGATATGGAGCTCAGAAGAGTGTACATTCCAGGGATGAACAAGTCATGGCAAAGGTGTGGAAGAAAGATGCAATGCAGATGGTTGATGTAATATTGTGCGTAATAAAACTAGAAAGGTAGATTGTGATCAAGGTGGCTAGATGGTCCAGTGGATAGAGCACTGGATCCAAAATTAGTAAGACCTAAGTTCATAACTTGCTTCAGGCATCACCCTACGTAAGTCATTTAACTTGTCTGCCTGGAATTTCCTCATCTATAAAATGGGGGTGATAATAATGGTACCCACCTTCCTGGATTGTTATTAGGATAAAATTGAATATTTGCTTAACTCCTCATTTTAAATGATAGCTATTATATTTTAATTAGTAATAGACTGAATACCTTATTGTTATAGTAGCTAATTATTAAAATTTAATGCTTTGTTTAATTATTATCATTTAAATGCCAGATAGAGGAGTTTATATTCTCTCCCAGAAGTAAGAGGGAGGTTATTGAATAGTAGGACTTCTATGACAGATCTACACTTCAGAAGTGACAAGTGTATGCAGGGTTGGGTGGCTTGGAGAGAGATTGGAGGCAGGGAGATCAAATAGGAGGCTTTAATTGTGCTTACCACATGATAAATTCTTGCTGATCGACAGACTGATATTTCAGGGAAGAAGAAATGAGAGCCTGAGCTAAGGTGGTAGGGGTGTTAGTGGACAGAAGGGGACCCATGTAAAAACTATTGAGATTTGGCAGTCAAATTCACACTTTTCTGGAAAGTAGCTGAGGTGATTATGGGAAGCAGACAATCAATTGTGCTACCTCCTAGGATCTGGCCTTTTCAGGTCTCCAAAGTAACAAGTGAGGCTCATAGAAACTTGAAGAGAGCTTAAAGTTCATCTAGTTCAACACCCTCATCTTATATAAAAGGGAACTAAGGCCCAGAGTGGAAGAAACTGTGTGCGAGGAAAAAAAAAACCACAGAGCCATTTCTTCACTGATGCATGCAGAGCATAAAGTCCCTAGCTCCTCTTACATAATGGACATTCTCCTGTGGATTTATGCTTACTGGAAAGTTCTAATTCATTAGCATTAGATATTCGTTATAATTTTTTAACTTAAAAGATTTCAGAATGGTAGCACCAAATTAAATGATAGCACTTAGTTTAAATAAAAACTGTGTGCCTTCTTTTTATGAATATCCTACCATCATGTCAAGAAATTTAAATGTTTTATTAAAAAATATGCTCCGGAAATGTCTGTTGAAACCATTTGAAGCCTAAGAAAAACAGATGCAGAATTTCACACTAATGATTATCAGATCATAGAATCCATTCTCAGTAGCAAAGGGGTACCAGAAAAAGCTTAGTGCTCATTTTCCCCTGTTTCATATTTTCTTTAAAATGCTTAGAACCCCAGATTTTCAGGCTGCTGATTTGGGGAAAAAAAAAATGTGCAACACTAGCAATAAAGAGTTTAGGCAGCTAAACTAATTCAATTCTATGTCCTCACTCCATTCTCACCTAATTAAAAGCTAAAGAGTTGTCAATTAGGTGTCTGGCTATATCTCTACCCAGTAGAGCTCCCCAAAATTAGGGACTCTGTAAGTGAAAGACAGCTCAAAACATGCCTAATTATCACAATAAATGATAGGATAAATATTGTTCTGGAAATCCCAAGTGATCAACACCACCAAGTGCTTAAACTCCTTTAAAAAAGACAGGTAAGTGACTCAGTGAATAGGGCACTGAGACTGAAACACCAACTTCAAATCTGGGTACTTATTAGCTGTGTGACTCTGGGCAAGTCACTTAACTTGTCTGCCTCAGTTTCCCCAACTATATAAAGGAAGTAATTATAACTCCTACCTCACAGGGTGAGATGTTTAAGGCTAAAAGAATGCTTGATTCCTTCCCTTCCCCTTTTAGGATCTAATGTAATGGTTAGAGAACAACCTTTACCTCTGACAAGGACTGGCTGCTTACAACCCTGGTTATATAACCATTCAGTGTACCACCAAGAAATTATAAGCTGCAAATGTGCTGATGATTTGAGTCTGTACCTGGCTTTCTCAGCAGTGGCTGTCTTCCTCTCCAAGACTACACATATCTGCTTTATTTGTGACCTGTACATCTATTTTTATATGCATCAGTATAATGAATATAATCAGTGGAGTAACCTGGTTGGAACTCATTCCACTTGAATTCAGAGCTGGGATCCCCATACTGGGAAGAGAGTACCTTCTAACTTTAATTACATTTCTACCCCAATTCCATCTCTAACAATTCTCTAACCCTAACCTTAGAATTGGGTTTAGGTATCTAATGAATTTAAAAATTAAGGTTGAGTTAGAAATAGAATTAGCTAACATTTGAATGGTGGATTTCCATTCAGGACCTTCATCTGGGATATATTTGGTATACTCTATTCATTTATAGGGACTCACCAAAGAAAAATTTGATATGATTGTTTTTAAACTCTTTTGTTTTTAAACTGATTAGATATTTAGATTTCTGATGTGCTTCCTTTACAAATCAAACCAATTTCTTTGAGATGATTTCTGCATGAATGTGGTTAAAGTACTAATCTCTGTTGTACACCTATGTTTCTTAAGTATAGGAGTTTTGAGCAATCTAAATGTTGTATATCCCACAACAAATTTTAGGGCCTGGCAATGGGTCTAAAAAAACACTATGGGTGCTCATCTATGCTCATTTCTTTTAAAGAGCAGATTTAGATTGCTTGCCTTAGTGTGTCATAAGTCAGGACAATTTGTCGGATATTTATGGGTTACAGATCAGTAGGATAAGATTTGCCTGGAGGCCTACAAACCCTGAATATCCTATTGCAAAAGTTTAAACCCTTTTGAGGAACTCTATAACTTTTTTTTTAGGTTTTTGCAAGGCAAATGGGGCTAAGTGACTTGCCCAGCTGTGTGGCTACACAGCTAGGAAATTATTAAGTGTCTGAGGCTGGATTTGAACTCAGGTACTCCTGACTCTGGGGTTGTGCCACCTAACTACCTGGAGCCCTATAACTTTTTGAAGTCTTTCTGAGTTTGATTTTTTTTTTTTTAAGCTGACATGCTTAAAAGTATAAGTTTGGGCCTCCTCATTTGGAATGTCCAATGTTTTGCAGGGATCCATTTTCAGTCACCCTGTGTATTCAGTGATATTATAGTTTAGTCAATTTGTTGGGTCTGATTTCATAAATCCAAGGAGTTTCCTTAGCAAAGATGCTGGTGCCATTTCCTTCTCCAGTTCATTTTTATAGAAGAGGAAACTAAGGTAAACAGGGTGACGTGACTTGCACAGTCACCCAGCTAGAAAGTTATCTCAGGTAGAATTTGAATTCAAAGCCTTTCTAACTCTAGAGCTCTATTTAGCACACCACTTAGCTGCCATTATAGTGATACATTGAATGAATTTATATATAGACCCACCCCATCCCCAAGGTGGGAATTTTCTACGTATAGCAGGAATCAGATTAATTTCGGGCACCTAATGTGTTTCAATGACCCAGAGAAATTTTTTGACTTCTCACTTGAAAGTGAGGAGGTAATTTAGTCAATCCTAGGTCTTCTTAGTTGTTTTTTTAAACTTTTCAAGTTTCCTTTGGATTGGGACAGACTGCAAGTGAGATTCTGTGAGAGTTTTATAAAATGCTTTGTGTTTAAAATTTGTGCAATCATATATTTGGACGTACTTATAATCTCCAGGACCACCCACCAGCTATGATAGCTATGGTAGGTCTGGGTCTAAAAAAAACCAAACAATGAATTTTGGGATAGTCTAAGAACTGTGCTGAATAGATTACTGGCATTTTTAGGTGGCATCCAGGAAGACATGAAGAACTATTTCCAATGGACTTTGCTAGGATTCTTTAGTACAAGGTCCTGAGGAACAACATTTGAACGAACAATGCCTGAGGTCCCCAACTAAATTTCTATGTGGATAAATGTAGAAGTTATATCGCACTTAATTTTCTGGGAATGTCAAACATAAATAAAGCAAAAGATTAATGGGGGGGGGGGGTAACCAAGAATCCCCTGTCTTGCAGGATTGGAACCCATAGGATCATACATAAATATGGACCTGAGATATGGACCAATTCTGGAGAAAAATGCCTCAGGCCAATGCTGAAGGACTTGCTCCATCAATTGACACATAAGTCTTTTATTGATCCCTGTGGATTCGTACTTTAGGATGACATAGTCATCCTTTATTAGTTCCCTGCAGTTCATTAAAGGGTTAGGAGACTGTTATGTTAAAGAGGATTAACCACTGAGCCAATATAACTCCTCCTCCTCCAACTCCTCTCTCCTCCACTCCATTTCTCTGTCTCTTTCCTTTCTCTCCCTCCACTGCATCAGGACTCTGAATTCTTCTTCAAACTTCCATTAAGTATAAGGGAATTTCTCTCCCTTCTTCTTGGAGAGCTACATGACAATGAGCACATCTGCTTGCCTACATGAACATTAAACTGAATCTCAAGTCTCCAGTTATGTTTTTTGTTTAGTGCATAGCTCCTTTAAGAGGTCCGGAGTCATTGAAACATTGACTGAGTCATCTCTGCAACAGAGAAAAGAATAACTTATGGAAGTAGACTCCTGATCTTGAGAAGAAATTATTTTTCACCTTTCCCTAGTATCTCTTTCAACGTCCAGGGGTAGAGACAGAAGGGGACATCTCTCTCCTTCCATCTAAATCATAATGGAATCTTGCAAAGGAACAATTTCCCCAGTATCAGATACAATTAACCTTAAGAGTAGAACTTCAGAGTTGAACTGCAGAGAAAAGGAGGTCCAGGAATCCAATCAGAGGACATTCCCTGCAGAGATACTGAGAGAGAACCTGCTGTACCAGAAGGGTGAGTTGGTTTGACCATTTGTTCCCTATAAGAATCTCTCTACTAATGGACATTGTGTCATGTACACTTGTCTCATTTGCAGTGTGATCTCCCATATCTGTGGAAAATTAAGTCCCAGTTTTATGACAGGGATATTTTGCTACTACTGTTCAAGCTAAACCATTTCAATAAAAGTTTTTGTTTTAAGCTAACAGGCTCATTAATTGTAGTTTTAGAGGGGTAGTTCCATAGAGTACCTTGGTCCAAGGCAATAACCTCCCAGAGTCCCCACCAACATAATTTGAAGGTAGGAAATACCTAGTATTTCTAGGTACTACACTTCAGGAACTAGCAAAGGAAACACATGTACTCAATGCCACATGTTCATAGCCATGGGGAGAGAGAGTCTCCACTCCTCTTACTGGAAATCTGATGAGTTTTAAGAATCCAGGAGAAAGAAACAAAAGGAAGAAGGACTCCTTTTAAAGTCTAGCAAGTGAGCTATTTCTGGTTTAGTAATCCCATTTGACACACACTCTTGGTTTCTTGATCAATCACAGCAATCAAGGACCAAAAAGAGACTGTTTGCACTTATCCAAAAATGTAAACCTTTCAATGCTGACCCTTATCACTTCTATCCAGAAATATCCCAAGTCTCAAGTTGCATTCCAATATATTCCCCCATGAAATAATTTCTGGGCTATTAGACATCTCCCCTGAAAACACTATTGCAACTATATACACATATACATATTGTCTTCCCCATTATAATGTAAGTTTCTTGAGAGGGGCTTTTTTTTTTTGCTTTGTCTTTGTATCTTTAGTACCTAGCATACAGTTGGCATTTAATAATGACTTGATGGATGGACTGATTGATGGTAGAGTTGTCTCACTGGAAGCTTCCTCCCCAAAAGTTACAGGTTCACTCTTCCCACTTTCCAAAAAGGTTAGCTTAAACTGGCCATATGACAGTCTCTTTGAGTTGGCTTTGAATATCTGACTTCCTAAATAGACTAGCTTTTTAAAAAAAATTTTCTCTTTGCTTTAATCTATAGGATAAAACAATTTAGCCCTTTCTCTTGGGCATTTTCTATCATTTTGAAATCAAGAAGATACTTAAAGTACCTTGGAAATTAAAGGGAAACAGTCACCACCAGTAATGAGAATCCAAAGAGTATATTAGGGGCAGTTAGTTGGTGCAGTGATTAGAGCACCAGCCCTGGAGTTAGAAGGACCTCAGTTCAATCCAGACTCAAACCATTTACTAGGTTTGACCCTGGTCAAGTCACTTAACCAATTGTCTCCAAAAAAAAAGTACATTAGAAGTAAGAAGTTGGATTTTTAACTTCTATGTCAACACATCATGAGGAGAAAACATGGGGTTAACTACATCAAATTAATAGACTTTTAAAAGTTATAGTCAGTATTAAAATATATTGATTTAAAGTGGTTTTTCCATTTATATAATTAGAAAAATTGATATCAGTAACTCCAATGTTTGAGATATTCAGAGTTGTAATTTTCCATCAGTTCATTAGGCCCATACAGGATGATCTCACTTTGAATTAAAGGGATTCATTTTCATTCCTTATGACTGGTCAGTAAGTATTCTCAAAAACTCTGTGCTTCAGTTTGCCTCATTAACTGGGGCTGAAGGCTTAAAGATGATCTCATTTTTCTGGAAGCATAGTATTCCTTCAGAGCCTTTCCAAAACGTTTCATAAACCTGAAATGTTTTTCCCACCTGTGGTCATTTGCTTGAAAGAAAAAATCTGGCATTTTAGCAGACTGCAATCCCAATGACTCAGTGATACAACTTGGCAGCTTTGGAGGGAAACAAAGCTGATATGAATGTAGCCTTCCTTGTTAGGCATAGCATCCAAAGCAAGGCAGATGACTGTTCCCCTGGATTCTATCCTAATCAGGCCACTTCTAGAATGATCTTCATGATGACACATTGTTTAGAAAGTTCATTGATGACTAAGGAGGAAGACTGTGATGCTTCATCCAGGACTATCTCCAAATATCCTGATGGGTATCTTGCCACTGGATTCAGATGACTAGAGAAGAAGGTAAGCTGGTGACTTTGCACAGCTCTCCCACACTTAAAACCAATTCACTTTTGTGTCATGACATCATCTCCCTGAAATCAAGAATGAAGGGCAAACAACAGACCTTATCTTATAGGGATTGTTTGAAAGAATTAAATATTTAGGCTAGAGTGTGCTTGGAAGGAACGTGCTGTCTTCTGGTATTTGTAAGGCTGTCTGTCCTGTGGAAGCAGTATTAATTTTGTCTGCTTATTCCCAGAGAGTCAAACTGGGATCCGGAAGTTGCAAAGGTGTGAGGGAGGGGGAGGGGGGAGTAGGGATGGAGGAAAAAGACATCAATGACCAATTAGAATTGAATAAGAGTGAAACAGACTGCCTATGGAAGTATGGAAATGAATTCCTCTCCACTGGAAATCATTAATCTTCAAGGAGAAACTAGATGGCCATTTGTGGGGAATGGTATGAGCTACAATGGATGACCTCTAAGGATCCTGAAAGCTAATTGGAAATTCTAAAATCTATTGATTGCTTAGCCGTTTCTCATTTCCAATGCCACCCAGGAAGACTTACCTTATCCTTCCTCTCTCAATAACTCTCCACCTCAGATCTGGATTAGCACTCATGTGAATGGGCACAACTTGTCTCATTTGATAATTGTGTGTATCTGTGTTGTTTCCCCCATTAGAACACTGGATCCAGGAAGTCAGAGGGCTGTATCTTATTTAATCTTCATTCCCCTCCATAATGCCCTGTATACAGTATGTGTTTAATGAATTTTTTTCCCCAAGTTTGTGGGAGGGCTTCAGACTCCATTCTCTAGGTACTCAGAAGGCTGTTATTCTCTCTTGGAGAATACTCTGAGTTATTTAAAGGCTAAAGTTATTTCTTTAAAGATTTTGTGGGTGAATTTGGAATCACTGATTTGAAAAATAGTAAGATGTTGGAGTAGGGAGGTGTTTTTTGGGAAGCCCTTACCCTCAGAGCCCCCTGTAGTCCTGCCTGCCATGGGACTAATTCCTAGATGTGACACTATGTGGAACATACTCAGCAGGGGCCCAGAAGCTGCAAATATTCATTTATATAGGATTTGTATATCATTTAATATCAGAAATACTGGGGAATCCTTTCTTCTAGAGTACCAGAAAAGTTAAGCTGAATATACTGTGTTCAAAAATAATTACAGTAACCCTTTTTGCAGTGGCAAAGAATTGGAAATTGAGGAGATGCCCATCAATTGGGGAATGACTGGACAAGTATGTGAATATTATGAAGTATTATTGCTCTATAAGAAGCCATGAGTGGTTGAATTTTAAAGAAGTATGGAAAGAATTACATGAACTGATGATGAGTGAAGGGAGCACAACCAAGAGAACACTGTACATGTTAACAACATTGTGAGTCAATCAATTAGAAAGGATGCAGCTCCTTTCAACAGTTCAGAGATCTAGGACTACCCCAGAAAACCTATTATGGACAATGTCATCCACATCCAGAGGGAAAAAATCTGAATGGATACTACATTCACTTTTTTAAAATTTCTCTTATTTTTTTCTTCCTATATCCCATGATTTTCTTTCTTTTCCCTCAGTCCTAATTCCTCATACACAAAATGACTAATATGTAAATATGTTAATCATAAATGTATATGTACAACTTCTATCAGACTATTTGCTACCAAGGAGATGGAAGAGTGGGAAGGGAGGGTGGTAGAAAAATGTGTAACATAAATATCCAAGTGGATGCAAGTTACTTCCATAACATGTAATTAGAAAAATAAAATATCAAATTAAAAAAAGACATATGCTTAATGAATATACTTAAGGTCCCTTCCAGCTCTAAAGTCTTAAAAGTCTAGGATCACATGAGGAACAAAACTACATGGGGAAAAGATCATCCTAATAATTTGGGGGAGATAGAGAATGAGGAAATCAAAGGGGAAAGACAGCTCCAGTATTTTACTTGCAAATCCTGTCTGTGTGGAAGACTTTACCAGGATAAGGATCATAAAGATTTTCCTTGTCCCTTAAAACAAGGTTATGCAAATGAGAAATTTGCATGACTACCCTTGCCTTTCAAAATAACTTTCCGGGGAGAGTTTCTGACCTCCCTCTTCACCTCATTCATTTCTACTATTCTCAAGATGGTCTCCAGGCTAGACACAGAAAGAAACTTTCTGAGCTAAGAAAGAGCAATTTTTTAGGAGGGAAAGAGCTACGGTTTTAGTGGACTGCAAGCTCAATGAACTAATGGAATGAAAGGGCAGATTATCAAGCCAATGCAACCTTAGGTTACATGAATAAAGACTTAGGATCCAACACCAAGAAACTGAGAATCCTTCTTCTTTGCCCTGAACCACACCTGGAGTATTGTGTTCCATTTGTAGGTGCCACATTTTAGAAAATGTGGGGAGGCTGAAGAGCATCTAAGGGTGATCAGAAGGACAGGGAAGGGCCACAAGATCATGCTTCCTAAGGAGTACTTTCTTTTAAAGAATTAGAGAAGTTTTACATAGAGAAGAGATTTAAGGGATGTCAATGTCTTTGCACCTCAGTTTCCTCATCTGGAAAATCAGTTCTCATCTTTTCCAATTCTCAATCCTGTGAAGTCCACTTTTTGCAGACTCCCAAAGACAGTGAAGAATCCTAGATAAGGGGTGGGAAACTTCTGTGTTAAAATTTAAGTATGGTCTTAAGTATGAGACATGATGCTGTAATTGAAAGAGCATTATATTTGTAGGCAAGGGACTCAACTTCAAATCCCATCTCTACTACTTAATAAGCTATATGCTCCCAAGCAAATCACTTAATCTCCCTGGCCTCAGTTTCCTCAGTAAAATAAGTAGCCTTGACTAAATGACCTCTGTGAACCATTCCAATTCTAAGTCTATAATTTCAATCTCAATCCTAGTATTTTGATCAAGGGATGAGATTTAAATTTTATTTTCAATTAACAAAAACCTGCATTCTTACCCTCCTCCCATCACCCCCTTTGAAAAAGTAAAAGAAAATTCTTATAACAAAGATGCATAATCAAAACAAATTCCCCTACTGACCATATTTATATTTATACATATACATATAAACATTATCTATATACACGTATGTATGTATGTATATACATATGTACATGATACATATCAATCTGGAGCCTGTGTCCATTCAGGCAATGAGATTTTTATGGCCACAGTAACTCATGAAGACTGGCTACTGAGACACTGAGTTAGAATATTTACATCAACTGATGTAAATTCATCAGTCTTAAAGTGTGAGCATTTTAGTGGGAACTTCCAGGGCCAAGTGGTGATTATCTTTAACATGTTGATAGTTATAAATTCTGGAGACCAGATGTATTTGGGTTAAAGATGATACAGGATTTTAATTGTCATCAGATGGTCTAAGGACAATTAGGATTGGGATGAATGATGACTTAAGGAACTGGAAGAAGGGATCCAAAGGAATGATTTCTGAGAAATTGATGAAGACTTAAGTGAATTGATTCACAGTGAAGTAACACCTGGAGAAAAAATAATACCACAACAACACTGTAAAGGCAAACAATTTTGAAAGACTCAAGAATTCTGATCAATGAAATGATCAGTTATAGAAAGATGAAGCTTTCTTACTCAGTTCTTGACACAAAGGCAAAGAATACTGGGTGAAGATTGAGACATAACTATTGAAAGTGGTCAACTCTGAAACTTGTTTTACTTGGTTAGGCCTATTTTTGACAAGGGTTTCATTTTTATTTTTTACCAATGGAGGTGGGAATAGTGGGAGGAATAAAAAATAAATTAAATTTTTAAAAATTAGTAAGAAAGGACCTAAATAAAGTTTAAATCACATCTTAAATGCAAACATAGGGAGAAGAGATTGAAGGTACAAAAAAATTGTTAAAAAAAAAAAGAATAAAAGCAGAAAAGTTAGTCAAGTATTTCCTAAGCTACAGAGTCCAGATCAAGTTGGTAAACTAGGTAAAGCCAGTGATTCCCTAGACAAACATTTTGGACAGATATCAAAGATTGAATCAAACAAATAAATGGCCTTGCTTCTTCTGGGTTCAAAAGGAAATAACTTCATCTTGGACTGGAAAGAGGAAACAGCTCAGATGCTAAAAGAACAGTAACTCTAAAATATTATTCTCAGGACTGGAAAGGTAGGGTGAAAACCTAGAAGACATTGGTTTAACTTTAGCTGTCTGCAAGGTCTCAGGAGGAAAGAGAAACTTGAATGGGAAGTACACTGGAGATGGGGAACCTATGTGAGACTCTTTAAGTTTTGCTATTTCTCTTTCCACATCAGTAAAATGATGGGCTGATAATAGATGATCTCGTAGACCCTTTTTAGCCCTAGCAATCTATGACCTACCTCAGCAGGATATAATTCATAGCTAGCAACTTCCTCACACTAAAATGAAATCTGAAACTGTATGAAATTATGAAATGTGAAACTATGTATTGAAACTAGGTTGCAGTGAATACACCAGAAGAGGGTACTTACAAGAGATCAAGGGAAGAGGCTGGTACCCTGGGGCAGAATCTAATAAAGAAATCTCTTTCCACATAGGGTGGTGGCAGCAAAATAAATTCTTTGCTAGCCTCAGAACAGAAACTTTCCCTGAGGGGGCCTTTACTTTCTAATTCTTTCTCTTAGTTTTTTATCTTCACAACCCTGGATACTACTGAGAATAGATATTATTTCTCTGTTGGGGATGGAGAACCCAGAGAGGAGTTCTCCTGGTTCCAGAGACAATTCTATGACCATCAGGTGTTCCCCATCTGCATGCAGGCCACACTTCCAAAGCATTTTGCTTAGTACTGGGCTTGCTGATCTAATGACAATTAATTGTGTTCTCCTATAGCCTCCTTATGGGGTGGCAGTGATCACCTATGGCAATGGTTAACAAGTTTTATCCACTTGAAAAGGTTCCCAGCATGGACCTTCCTGGGACCAGGCTTGTTCAAAGAGGTTCATCACCAGGGTTAACCACAAGAGTGATAGATATTTTTGACCATGACAATTCTGAAACACCCAAGGCAATATGTCTCAGAGAAAGGATATTGACCTATAAAATCTGGTCCTCTCCTTTTTTAAAAGAAAAAGTTGGTCATGTATGGACTAGACCTGCTGTCTAGATGTATTCAACCTCATGGATCACCACAGGCATCAGGTTTGACTCCTTTTTCTTTCTTTTTTTTTTAAGGTTTTTACAAGGTAAATGGGGTTAAGTGGTTTGCCCAAGGCCACAGTTAGGTAATTATTAAGTGTCTGTGGTCGGATTTGAACTCAGGTACTCCTGACTCCAGGGCTGGTGCTCTATCCACTGCGCCACCGAGTCGCCCCTGGACTCATAACTCGTATCTACCTAGACCTTAGGGTGATTTTATCTAGACACAATTTGATATTCTTTAGGACCTGGCCTGTGGCAGAGGAAAACTGGATTGAACTCAAACCTCTGAGACTTATTTCCAGTGTCACCTTAGGCAAGTCACAATCTTCCTGGACTTCACTTAACTGAAAGGAAACATGGACTAGATTACATAGTGAACATGCAGTCAGAAAAATCTGGCTTCATGTCCCACTGTCAGATACTTAGTAGCTGGATGACCTTATGCAAGTAGATCAACTTCATCTATAAAAGGAAGGAGTTGTACTCAGTGACCCTTAATCTCAGTGGCCTCTAAATCTATGATCCCTTGAGCCCTCATTCAGAATTTTGTTGATATTTACCTACAACTTTTCCCCTGGCTTTTTCACTCCACCTCAACTCAGTCCCCAAAATGTATTTCCTTCATAAGCACAGCCCTGTTCCTTTACTCAAACACCCCAGTACTTCCTGTTGCCTACCAATTCAAAGGAAACCCCAAACAATTTACTGTTATTGTTTACCACCTCAACCACTAAATAACCCACAGGGTATGAGAGCAGTAGATCATGAAGGCTCCCAGTGGCAGTAGAAGTTTAGGAGGTGAGAGGGCTAGATTAGCCAGGCCTCCTTAAACCTTCTGAGCATTTGGGCAGTCTCCAGATTAAAAACAACAACCCCCCCCCAAAAAAAGACCTCAGATCTGGAGATGGAAGGGATTTGAAACTCATCTCATGCAGCCCCTCATTTTACAGATAACAAGGGAAGGCTAACAGAAGTTTAGTGAGATAAGCATTAGAGGCAAAATTCAAGAGTTCAATGCAGAGGGTCCTCCCCAATTAAGAGAAAAGTAAAATCTTTTCTCTGAAAGATTCAGGCAATGAGAGTGAAGAGGACTTGTTAAATCACCTTGATCTTCAGGCAACAGAGAATTTGGAGGCAAATGGGACTCCAGGTTAAGAAGATAGCCAAAATTCTAACATCTGACCTCTGGCTCCAAATCCCAGTGCTCTGACCCCCAATACCATGCCTTGTCTATTTGTAAAGGACTTAGTTCAATAGTTGACACATAATTGGAGCTTTATAAATGCTTATTTCCTTCCCAAACTCCTACTACAGAGCTCAACAGTAGGAACTTCATAGGGCTTATTCTATTCCCTTCTCCCACCTCTCCCCTGGAATAATATACTATACAGTGCCAAAAAGAGTAAGAAATCCTGAAGGAGTCATTCCACCAGTTAGCTATAGAACCACAGCCTTAAACGATCTCCCAGGAACTGGGAACAGGTTTTGACTCTACAATGTCCTGGCTGTGTCACCTTGGGCAAGCGGATTCACCTAGCTGAGCATCAGTCTCCTCCTCCTCTGTAAAATGGGGATAATCTGAGCACTCTACCTATTGCTCAGGGTGGTTGTGAGGAAAGTAGTTGGCAACTGAAAATCAGTATGTAACTATGTAACTATCCTGACAAGCCTTCAGTTCTCTGGCGGGCCTGGAATATTGACTGTAAGACTCAGTCTCTAGGTTCCATGGATTCCCTCATCAAGCCAACATTTTCTTCTTTCCACCAGGAAGAGGACTAGAGATGGGCAAGCCTCAATGGAAGAAAAAAGGAAGCCTATGTATGCATGAGAGAAAAGTCCATTAAAGCCTTTGCCGCTTCCTCCCTCCAAACCCTAAACCTCCTATACCCCATCAGCCAATGTCCCCTGCCAAGCTGGACTGACCAAAGTAGGAGAGGGTGATAAGTAATTGAATGGAATGAAATCTGAATATGAGGAGACAAAGTGCTGAGGTTTCTAGGCTTCAATCACCCCTCCAGTCACACTCCCCTCTGCCCTACCACTTCTCACTTCTATTAATTTCTTATCACTTCTGACATTTCCCCAAGACCCAAACAAGTACACAGGATTTCTTTGAACACAAAACCTCAAGCTGGCTTATTTGGAACCCACGGTTCCCAAAAGTAATGAGTAAGGGTTCTGCCTAGGAACTCAACCTCAGCAACCCACCGATCACTTCTCAGACCACAGGGTCCCTCATTCACCTCCCTTAACAGGCTCTCTTAGACCTATAGGGCTTTGAAGTTTACAAAGCAGTCTTTCCCACAGCCTTCAAAAGGCAAGAGGCACATATTTATTGTGTCCATTTGACTGATAAGGAAACCAAGTCTCAGAAAAGTTCAGTGATGTGCCTAAAGTTACCAAGCTGGGAAAGAGAGAACCCAAACCTCAGGTGTACTTTGCTGGAGATAGGAGACTTCAGTTGTTACGCTGAGAGAAGGAAACACTATGGATTAGGAAAACAATAAGAGGAGGATTCACTGGCCCTGAGTGAGGAATCACTGGTTCTAGTCCTGGTCTATCATGAGTTAGTTTTCTGACACTAAACTAGTCAAATCCCCTCTTCTTATATCATGAGGTTCATGAAGCCCTTCTGACTTTCAACATTGGATAACTAACTGCCAAATGCAGTCTCTCCTAGAACCCTATGAAAGGCCAGTTTAATCCTTTCTTGATCTACATCACTCCCACCCTAGGGCTCCTCATCTCTCCTCAGCTTGGTACCCACTTCTGCCTCTCATGGAATCTCAGAGCTAGGAGGGACCTCAGACATCAGTTAGCCCATAATGGACCTAAAGAAAAACTTGTCCTTTATATAGGCTGCATCCATTTCTACTGAGCTCCAGGGAGGCTGAAGGTACCACTCCTCCCCACCCCATCCCCTAGTTGTTTTTGGACAGTTAAAATTGCTAGGAAACTTTTCTGCAAAGAAAGTCTAAATACTCCCTCCTTTTTCATGTTTGTGCATAGTTGTTCGCATCTTGTCTCCCCACCATTAAACTGTGAGTTCCTCAAGAGGCAGGATCATTTTCTGCCTTTGTATCTTTAGCACTTCGCACATAGTAGGCACTAAATAAATGTTTGTTGACTAAATGGAATTGTGATGAAAATTCATTCTACTTGCTGTCGTCACAAAGTTTCTCCAAGTGCTTGAGAAACTCCACTAAAGGAATGGGTTCAATTCCCAGGATATGAGACTTCTCACCTAGACTGAGTTCAGGAGAATCATGTCAAGTTTGCTAGGTCTTAGAACCTGAAATACAGGATGGAGCTCTGTCATTAAGAGATTGCTGTAGCCGGAAAGAAATTTAGAAGAGAATGTTTAGGACATGGACTATGGAATGTTGAATGTCAGAACTGAATGGGACTGCTGAGACCATTTAACCATTTAAAACAGGGAGGTAGTACAGCAGATAGAATGCTGGCCCTGGAGTCAGGAAAACTTAAATTCAAATTTGGCCTCAGACACTAGTTGTATGACCCCTATTTGCCTCAGTTCCTCATCTGTAGAGGAGACATACTGGAGAAGGAAATGGCAAATTGTTCCAATATCTTTGCCTAGAAAAACTCAGTGAAAAATTAGACATAACTGAAAATAACTGAACAAGGTCCAAATCATAAAGCTTTCCCTCTTTCCTCCTTCAAGGAGTCAAGTTTCTACATTTCCATGGCATTTTAGAAGCATTTTAGTCCTCTTCTATACTTCAGTGATACATATTTTTAGCTTATGCAGCTATAAGATCCTTAAAGACTGGGATCATTGCTTACTCATCTTTGCATTGCTTGCCACAAGAAATAAAAATTTATTAAACAAGATGGCAATTACTCCATTGTGCTAGGATCTGGGGATGTAAAGACAGGATGTCCTATTAAAGAGAGAAGGTATACAGAAAGGATGCACTCACAAGGGATAAGGACTAAGTTTCAGGTTATATCAATTGAGGGAACTTCCTGGATGAGGAAACTCCTGCCCTCTCTGCAAGTTGGCCCCTTTTCTATGATTTTTAGAATTAAGAGAGTTACCTAGAACACTGAAAAGATAAGTAAGCTTCCTGGGATCACACATAGTCAGTAGCTTTCAGCAGAAAGACTGGAATTTGGTGATTCCTAAGCTAGCTCTATCCATTGTGCTAC
Source organism: Macrotis lagotis (assembly GCF_037893015.1). Classification (NCBI taxonomy): domain Eukaryota; kingdom Metazoa; phylum Chordata; class Mammalia; order Peramelemorphia; family Peramelidae; genus Macrotis; species Macrotis lagotis. The sequence goes on along the minus strand of NC_133659.1, from coordinate 107,255,001 downwards.
ACTACCTAGACAAAATATAGAAAAAATGAATCATTGGTTGGGGGAGGTGGTATATAAACCAGATAACAGCAGAGGGGTGGAAATCAGGAAATGTTTCATATAGAAGGAGCCAGAATGATATTTTGAAGGAAACAAGGGATTCTAAGAGACAGAGGTAAAGAGAATATTCTACTTGTGAGGAACAACTATTGGGAACCTGGGTAAATAAGGTGTTACACTGAAAAACAAAAAGGTTAATCTGAGCACAAGAATATAGAAAGAGAAATATATCATAAAGCTGGAGAAGTAGGTTGATGCCTGGTTGTAAAGAACTTTGAAAGTCAAACAGAAGGGCGGCTAGGTGGCACAGTGGATAGAGCACCAGCCCTAGAGTCAGGAGTACCTGAGTTCAAATCCGACCTCATACACTTAATAATTACCTAGCCATGTGGCCTTGGGCAAGCCACTTAACCCCATTTGCCTTACAAAAACCTTAAAAAAAAAGTCAGAGAAGCCTGCACTTGTAATGAGGATGAACTGGAGCAGGGGAACCAATAAGAAGGCAATGCCAATAGTTCAAATAAAAGGTAATAAGAACCTATAGTAAAGTGACTATTGTGTGAACAGAAAGAAGGGGCTACAAAATAAGATTTGACAACTAACTGGTTATATGAGGTGAGGTGTGAGATGTTGAGAATAACACCCATATTAAAATCTTCAATAACTGAAGGATAGGGACATCCTCAACAGAAATGCCAAGTATTGGTTTAGATGGGGTGAAACCAAGTTCAGTTTTAGAGATGTTGAATTGTAGATGTCTAGAAGTATGTTGATTTAAACTATTCAAACAGCATTTGGAGATACACAATAAACTCAGGAGAGAGTCTCTTAATAAGACTGACTGAGTACATAGAGAAAGGCCAGAGTCCAAGATCACACCATACCTCACTACATGGAGCCCAGGATAATATTAGCTATATTGGTTGCTGCATTACACTGCCAGCTCAGTTGGAGCCACAATCCACTAAAACCCCAAGATCTTTACCTGATGCTACAGAGAGACTGAGACCAGTAAGTATAAAGGCAAAGTCATCTGACTTGACATAAAAAAGAGACTATAAGTAACTTTGGAGAGAGTGGTTTCAGTTAAGGGATGAGACTGGATGCAAAAAGACGAGGAAGGAGTGAGACAAGAAATGAAGACAACAGCATCTTGTAGACAGGGATTGTTTTTAAGAGTTTAGAGGGGAGTTATATAGGGAAGTTGATAGCTTGAGGGGAAAGTAGGACTCTTAAGGTTTTTTTTCCCATGATAGGGGAGACAAACACATTTATAGAGAACAGAAATAGGGAAAATCAGCAGAAAGGAAAAAAACAGGGGTGGAGGGGAGGAGGGGAGGAGGGGAAAAGAAGAGGCTCACAGTGAATGTTCTCTTAATTTCTCAGTCAAGTAATGGAACAGGATCTTCAACTGAAAGGATGAGAGGAGATAGTGTGGGAGAGTTGAGAAGTTTGAACAATTTCTTTGGGGAATGGGAAAAGGAATGAATAAAAGAGAATAAAATGACAGTCTTGCTGGAGTGAGTACAAGGGTCACACAGCTAAGAGGTGCCTCAGGTTGGATTTGAATGCAAATCTTTACAATTCCAGGGTCAGCACTCAGTGCAAAATGGCCCCATGGTAGAACAGAGCAGGTTAATTGGCCATGACCAAATCATCAAATTCTTCTGAGACTCCACTCCCTCATTTGAAAAACTGGGTAGGCTCCGAATTTCTGAATTAGTAGTAATTTTCCCTATAGCCCATCTCCCCATGTACCTCTCCAGCTTCGTAAGACACTTCATTTGTCCCTCTCTTACTCATATATTCTTTTTTTTTGTATTTTTTTTTTTGCAAGGCAATGGGTTAAGTGGCTTGCCCAAGGCCACACAGCTAGGTAATTATTAAGTGTCTGAGACCGGATTTGAACCCAGGAACTCCTGACTCCAGGGCCGGTGCTTTATCTTACTCATATATTCTTGCAATACCACATTCCTGTCCACCCCTCTCCTTTAAACCTACCTTACTGGATCATTGGAAATCCAAGTACTTTGTAAAACATTATAGAAATATGAGCAATTATTATTTTGGGTAGCTTTAAAAGGACAGGTATATATCTTATCTCAACTTTCTATTCCTTCTAGCTCTCCACACATTACATGTATACAACCAATTTGTTTAATTGTTGCTGGTGTGAATGCTGAATTCCCACCTCCCTCTGCTGGACTGTGCTGCTACTACACTCCCAGCCCACATCTCCAGTTCCAGCACCCAATCATTTCCCAACCAGAGTGGCAACTTTCCATTTCCATCAACTCTCTCAAGTAAAGTACACTTGTATTGATATAGCAGCTTCCCCCTCCACCACCTATCTGGCTTAGAATGTTACCTTCTATAAAAATGAAAGTCATTTAAGATAATCCTAGATCCAATGGCAAAGACAATAAGAGTCCTGCTCCAGCTTTGTTCCCCACAAAAGGAAGATGTTCTTGGTGAAGTTTGGTTCCATTCCCCAGCATCTTCTTCATCACATGGGGTGTGACATAAATTCCCAAATAGAACTCTACCAGCCACAGACCTTCCCCTCAGTAAATCCAGAGGAGAACCCCATCTCAGTAAATACACATGTGGGTTCCAGGTTTGGTATCCACCTGGGGACTCCACAGCTTCTCTTATCAAATCAAGTAAGAGTTCATCACAGAAGATTCCCATTGCCCTAATGGCTACTTCCTTTCCGGTTCCACACCCCACCCTTGCAAATAGACTCCTCTGGATTTGACTCACCCTCTCCTACAATCCCCTAAATGTTGGATTTGGAAGGGAGGGGAAAGATGTCACACCAACTGGTCAAAAATTCAATGCAGAAGCAAAAAGAAAAAACTTTCAACTATTAAATCTGTTTAGTAAAGACAGTTTTGATCATACAAAACAACAAGTTAACAATAATCCAAAGGTCAGACATACCACTGGGTGAGGGGAGGAGAGGTCAGGAGGCATGGCAGGTACTCAACCCAAACCCCCAATGCCCCTCCCCCATATGCCCCTGAAGGAGATGAAGAACTGAAGAGCTATTCCCAACTCCTTCCCCCTACCCCTTCCATTGTACTGGTTGGGGAAAAAGGCCTAAGACACTATCACAGAGGATTACCCAATTCCACATCTACTTAATACTGGGAAGAAGGGGGAGAAGATGTCTCTCCACCCCCAATGGCCAGTTGGAGAAATCATGGAGGGGTTAAGAGAGTCAGTGAAGAAGGGGGTAGAGGTGGGGCATCTTTGGTGAGAAGGCTTCCTCTCTGTCCTCCAGGTCACTCAAAGGAAGGACAAAAAGGAGAACCCAGAGAAAACAAACCTAGGGAAGAAGAAAAGGTGGGGGGAGTGGGGGGAGGTGGAAGGGGTCCCCACAGATGGAGAGAGGGCAAAGCAAAACATAAAAATCTTTATGGTCACAACAAATAGCCCAGGCTCATCCCCAGTCAGGGTGGGAGGCTAAAAGTTGGCCCAAGAAGAACCAAAAAAAAAAAAGGCTAAAATTAAGGAAATATAAAACCAGTTATAGTTTTAAAATAAGGGAGAGAGGCAAATGGGATAAGTTGGATGGTCCTAACCCTAGAGGCCCAAAGAACCTTATCTCCCATTCATCTTCCAGAGTGGGGCTCTCTGTCTGCTTCCAGGTAAGGCAGCAGATATTGTGGCCTCAAATTGGCTCCAGATCTAGGTGGGAGGGGGTGAAGTGGAGTGGAGGTTGGGGAGAATGGAGGAAGGTGTGCAAAAAACCCCCAAAACACTAGGGCCTTGGACACCATCCTCCCCACTCCCTGACCCTGTATGCCTCTGGGTAGGAAAGGGAAGAAGTTTTTTCCCAAACACATAGTGTTCAGGAAAAGTGGGGAAAAAAGGGATCATTCTGAATCCTAGGGCCACTTCCTCCTCCACAGGTCTGTATGACCTTCCTATTCATTGAGGAGGTAGGAAGGGAGGACTCTGAAATTCTGCACTAAATGCTAAGATTTGGAAGGAGGAGGAAGAGGAAGGCTCCCATCTTTTTTTATCTCAGTGCCAATGTCAGGGAAACCCTTCCTCTTTCCCTTAGAGCCCTGCCTACTAGAGCGAAAGACCATGAGCCAGTTTCAAAGTCTTAGCCAGCTTCCCATGCAGATAGATATGTGGGTCCTCCTGGACTGTGTCAGATCCAAAAAGTAAAGCCCCCTGAGCTGCATCAGGGCCCCTTAACCATCATCAATACACTCTATCCACACACTGATTCATACTTCCTGTCCACACACTCACACAGTCAGCCCTGAATGCCTGCCCTTTGGCCACAGTTCCAGTTGTCCAAGGCCTCTGAGCTAAGGCAGGAGAAGCTTCCTGGCCCCCCGACCCCCTGAGTCCAAGCCCCCTGGATCCCATACCACAAAGGTCCTGTCCTCCACAGGACTCAGCTTCCCAATCACTTGGCCCCCAAGTCTACTGAAGCCTCTTACTGGGGTGAGGGGAGGGCAGAGGGAACAAGATAACAAACACTGAGTCACCTCCCTGAAGCAGATCCCCCAAAATACCTTTTTAAAAAAAAAAATCATCCTGTGACTTGGGAGGGGAAAGTGGGGAGGGAGGAGAAAAAAATAGAAATTTTATAAAAATTCAAGGCCAAATCAGCCAAGAAAAACTGCACAATGAGGAAGCTCTTGAGAGCAACTTGCCCCCTTGTCCTCACCCTCCCAGCCTCCCCGGAGTTAGGTGCTCCCAGGAGACATCCAGGAGCTCCAGGGAAGGTGGAAGTTAAAGGATTAGAATTCATCTGCTGACAAGTTTCTGGGCTCCATGCAAGTAGGAGCTGGGGGAGGGCAGTTCTGTGTCTCTGCTTTTAAAAAATATACTTAGAGAGTTATTGCTTTCCCTCCATCAGGGCAGGAGGAGGGCTGAAGGTGGCTCAGTGGGCAAGGGCAGCTGCCTCCAAAGCCCGGGCTTTCTTCCGCCTTTTTAGGAGCAGAGGGTTGGTGGCATCCTCAATCTTCTTAATCTTGATTTGCTCGTAGTCAACACGCATGGTGGCCAAGGCACTGGTCATCTCTTCCTGAAGAGGAAAACAGCAAGGATAAGTATAAGGAGGAAAAGAAGAAATGAGGACAAATGTGAAAAGGATGAGAAGCGAAGACCCAGGTGAAGCAGAAAGATAAGAAGAGGGAGCAGACTGGTTAAAAAAAAAAAAAAGAAGAAGAAGAAAAATTAAATGCAGGAGGACACAGAGCAGTTAGTACACTGGATTTAGCTGACAGCACCTCCAAATTAAGGATGGACCAATGAACAGCACGGCTATAGGTGGATGACAGCACTGTTTCAGACGATTCTCCCAAGACCCCAGAGGAATGGACAGCAAATATGGAAGGAAAGACCACTGGAGGAGATTCAATAACTCAATTCAACAAACACTTATTAAGAGCCCTGCAAGCCTTTCCTAAACACTTTTAATTCTAGTAACTTCTCTCTAGTGATCATCTCCTATTTATCATGTACACAATTTTTTGGTAGATAATTGTTTCCATGTTGTCTCCCCCATTAGTTTGTGCTCCTCAAAAGCAGGGACTGTATTTTTTCCTTTCTTTATGCCCCCTGCTCTTAACTGAGCACCAGGTACAGAGTAGGGGTTTAATTAATGTTTATTGACTGACTACTCAGATATAAGGCACAATCTGATTTGGGTTCAAATCTAGACTCTGACACATATGTGACTTTTGCCTCAGTTTGCTTCTCTGCCATTAGATGATTTATAAGGTCTCTTCCAACTCCAACATCAAATAAAGGGAAGATTCATCAAGGTGAGGGAAGTGGTCTCCTTTTGAGTTCTTTTCCCATAATAAGTACTGGGGGTTTGTCTAGGAATGACCAGGAGTTTTACTTCTTTAACACAAATACCCTGAGTCAACAAAAGATTAAAGTTACCAGGTTTAATAGCATCTTCTCCCCTCCTCCCTTGTTATCAAATGAGATATTTGTAAAGTACATAAAGTAGTGTACAGTAGGTATTACATAAATGCTGATTCCCATTCCCTTGCAGGAGCCAGCACCCACTCTTTCACCTGTACCCCACCTCCAAAGCAATGCCTTTCCCTCACCTTCACATCCTCCCACCGTTCTTTGTCTTCCTTCAGGACTCTACTTGTATGCAGTGGAGTCTGAGGGACCTGCATCGATTGCTTCAAAACAAAAAAAAAGAGGATTTAGGTTCAGACCAAAGAGGAAACCCGCCTGGACAGGAGCTACCTCCTGGTCTCCCAAGTCCTAGAGGAGGTTTTCCTGGGTTTGGGGTTCTCCCAGCAGACCCGTATTACCATAATCCAAGGATGATTCATAAATTCAGTGATGGTCATTCTTTGAGTTGGTTCTGTCTTTAGCAGATTCCGGATAAGCATTTTGACTGCACAAGAGGAAAAAGAAGTTGATTTCAGAATCTAAACTCCTCCCCACCACCAACTACCTACAGATATCTCCTTTAGAGACACCAGGTTCTCACTTCTGATAAGACTTCCTGATGGAGAGAGCATCAAGGCTTGGTCACATATAAGTTTTTGAAGTCCCCATAAGCTGATAGTCTAATCAGGCCTTCTCTTAACTCCTTCACACACATACACACATACACACACACACAGACATTCTCTCTCTCTCTCTCTCTCTCTCTCTCTCTCTCTCTCTCTCTCTCTCTCCCTCCCTCCCTCCCTCCCTCCCTCTCCTTCACTCACAAAATACATGACTTTATAAATTCACAAGTAAATAAAAATCCCTATGAGTATACTTCATTTGGCCCAGAAAGGGGGTTACTTACCTTCCTCAGATACCTCCGACCACTCTGGATTGGGAAACTCATACTGGCCCATTCGGATTCGTGTCTTCATCCCAGGAGAAATGGCAAGGCCATGATTGGAATAGAATGGAGGGTAACCACACAATCTGGACTCAGAGAAAAGAAGAGGGGAAGGATATGAGAACTGTTACTTAGAGACATATTAAAAAAGAGAGGAAAGCCTGCTTCTTCCCTTATCCCACCAACAGAAAGAAAGGAGATCTTGGTAATTTGGTTCCAATGTAAAAAGTAATCCAAGAATCATAATCAGAAATTCTGTGCTCCAAGTAAAATACCTGCCCATGTGGACAGTTCCCTCCTTTTCAAGGAGAGGGACAGGAGAGAGAAGGCAGATTATATATATATATATATATATATACACACAAAGATCTCCCAGGAAAATAATGGCAGTATCCTTACCCCACCCCACCCCATAACCGTCACCCAAGCTCTTGCCTATGAGAGAAGAACAATGCCTGCCCCCCTTCCCACAGCACTCACAGGATATACATGATGACACCCAAAGACCACATGTCACAGGATTTATCATATTTCTCGGGACCCAGGACCTCTGGAGCTATAAAGGAAAAGTTACAGGGATTGGGATATACTCCCAGAAGCATGAGAGAAGTCTTCATCAGGGCCTCAGCAGAGCCAGTGTATGGAGGGGGTCATCTTCATTCTTTGGGCATACAGCTTTATCTATCCCAAGCCCCACAGGAGAGACCCATACTGGAAAAAACCCAAATGGAAATTGCCATAGCCCTTTCTTTCTCTATAAGGAGAGGAAACATCTCTCATTCTCCATAAATAACCCAAGACTACAGTCAGCAATAATTGATTCTAGAATTAAGAGAAGAAAAGCAACCTTACATATCATCTAGCTCAATCCCATCATTTTAGGGATATGAAAGACTAAAACTCCTGGGTTTGAAATGACCTGTCCAAGGTCCAAAGACTATAAAATGTGCAAATTCCAAGCTTTTGTAGTTCATTTTGATCACGTCCTTGCTTCTGGTCATAACTATTCACCAAAACCCACCTCACAGTAACTAAAACCCATTTCAAAATGCATGATTATAGGGGCAGGCAGCTAGGTGGCATAGTGAATGGAGCACCAGCCCTGGAGTCAGAAGGATTGAGTTCAAATCTGACCTCAGACACATTTCTTACTTAGCTGTGTGACCTTGGGCAAGTCACTTAATCCCATTGCCCTGCAAAAACCAAAAAAAAAAAAAAATGCATGACTTTCTTTGAGGAGCTGGTGGCCTAAGCTCAATGAAGAAGAGAGGAGGCAAGGGAAGCATGAACCCTCTGCATCTACTCTTGGAACTTACCCACATAGTAGGGTGTGTAGCAAGGGGTAGTTAGGGAATTATGGCTGGTAGTTTCCTTGGCAAAGCCAAAGTCGGTGAGTTTCAGGATAGCATTGGGTCGTTTGGAGGAATATAAAAGATTCTCAGGCTGTACAGAAACAAGAGAGATAGAGAAATGTAAAGGTCTCACTGAGCCTGTAGGACTAAAACTAGGAGCCATGACCAAAGCCAACTTATTCGTTCAACAAACATTCATTAAGGGTTTGGCACATCTCAGGTACTGTGTGTGTGTTAGGTACTGAGGACATGATAGGAAAGAGGGAAGGGTTAGTAATGAGGAAATCAAGAAAGGTCTCATCTAGCACCTGAGCTGAGACATAAAGAAAGCTAAAGTTGTGTCAAAGGTCCCTATGGGTATGCAGAGTACATCTGGCATGGGGAATAGCCTGTGCACCAACTGAGAAATACAAGTTGGAATGTTTCATAGAGAAAACAGTAAAAATCCCTGGAGACTGGAGAGCAAGTGAAAGTTACATATTACATATGTAATACATCTGGAAAGGTAGGCTAGAGACATGTTGTTAAATGGCAAAAAAAGAAGTTTTCACTGTATTCCAAAAGCAACAAAGATGCACTGAATCTTTCCTCACTCACTCATCAACTCATTCATTCAATCAAGTTTAGAACTATTCTAGATACTGCAGATGAATATAATATTCAAACAGCAGGAGCTTATAATCAAATTAGGGACAGAAGGTACATTAAAACTGCTGTTAGAAAACAATGTAGATATAGTAACAGCTATCATGGCTGCGGAAGTACAAAGAAGAAAATATTCCTGTGGGTGGAGGGAAAAGAGAAGACTTTATAGGGGAGGCAGGATGTGCTTCAGGTTGGTCAGGATAGGCAAAGAAGATAGGCAAAGGGGAAGTACAAACTATGTTCAACATCAGGGAGAGACTCTCTCAGCCTACAGGAGTTGGTTTAGGGAAATGAACCAGAGTACTCATCACTATAGCTGATATTCATCAACAATGCTAAAAACAGTTTACAATTTACAGAGTACTTCATATAGATTAGCTTGTTTGATTCTCATAACAATCCCATGATTATTCAGATGTTATTATCACCATTTTGGGGATAATTGAAGGAATGATGTTATAAGAGGCTTCAAAGTTTGCAAAGCACCTTTACATAAATTATCTCAGTTTAGCCCCATAACAGCCTGGGAGGTTAGTATTACCAGATGTCCACATTTTATAGAGGAAAAAGCTGAGGCTCACACTGGCTAGATAATTTGTCTAAGGACACACAGAAAGTGGCAAAGTCAAGATTTAAATACCAGTCTTCTCACTCCAAATCCAAAGATCTTCCCACCAAATCATTACCAACTCTTGCTAGTAACAGCCCATAGTTCCCAGATGGTTGGGCATGGGGGAGAGGGGAGAGGAGAGGAGAGAAGAGGAGGATTACCTTGACATCCCTGTGTGCAATATTGATTGAGTGTAAGTACTGAATTGCTTCACCAATGCTCTTCATGATGTCTGAAGCCTCTGAAGGGAAAGAAAAGAAAAGACATATTGATTATGGCAAGGCTAACACAATTCCATCTACTGAGGGGCCCTAAATTCAACACGGAACTGCAATAAAGTAGAATAGTGCTCAGTGTTGAAAGCCTTTAGCCTCACAAGTATGAGACTTTAGACATAATCAATCTACCAGCAAGGATCTCCAATACTAGGCTATAAAGGAGGCTTAACATCTGTGCTTTGAAGCAGCTTACATTCTAAAGATGCTGAAGGGTGAAGGATTAAAGTGAGATCTTCTCTATCAGTTGTCATGGTCTAAGGAAAAGGAACTTCTTTTTTTTTAATTTATTTATTTTGAATTTTACAATTTTTCCCCCAATCTCACTTCCCTCTCCCCACCCCCCTCAGAAGGCAATCTGTTAGTCTTTACATTGTTTCCAGGGTATATAATGATCTAAGTTGAATGTGATGAGAGAGAAATCATATCCTTAAAGAAGAAAAATAAAATGAGATAACAAAATTACATAAGATAATGGGGTTTTTTTTAATTTAAAGGTAATAGTCTTTGGTCTTTGTTCAAACTCCACAATTCTTTCTCTGGATACAGATGGTATTCCCCATCACAGATACCCCAAAACTGTGCCTGATTGTTGCACTGATGGAATGACCAAGTCCATCAAGGTTGATCATCACCCCCATGTGGTCGTTAAAGTATACAATTTCTTCTGGTTCTGCTCATCTTGCTCAGCATCAGTTCATGCAAATCCTTCCAGGCTTCCCTGAATTTCCATCTCTCCTGGTTTCTAATAGAACAATAATGTTCCATAACATACATATACCAGTTTATTAAATTATTCCCCAATTGATGGACATTTACTCAATTTCCAATTCTTTACCATCATAAACAGGGCTGCTATGAATACTTTTGTACAGGTGATGCTTTTACCCTTTTTCATGAAAAGGAACTTTTTGAGTACACTGAACCAAAGTTTGTTTATCAAAGCATGTTCTGGGGCAGGGAGTGCTAGGGAATATTCCTTGTAAACATGTCTTGGGGTCCGATTCCCTAAAGACATCTGGAGAAGGTAAGGATTGTACTTAAGATCTGAAGGTGTTTTGGCCTAAACTCACACATCACCGAGTCCATTCATGAAAGCCCCTTGATTGCTGAGTTCAGTCTCATAAACCCTTGGCTCTGTGCCACTTTTGTGTAAAGCATTATAAAGGGCTTCCTTGGGAAAGGGACTTTTGGAAGCCTCCTCCTTCAGAGAGGATACTCTGCCACAGACACTTACCTAACTTGGGTTGGAGACCCTGAAGGTTGTGACTTGGGAACTTCCCCAGCCTGACATTCAGGAGTTCTTTTATCTATCTACTTAGGTGTTTTCCCTCTTAAATACATACATATACACACACAAATACATATATATAAAATATATGTATGTATGTACTTGTATATGTCTTGGGTTATAAGTGTATTATTATTAAAATCTCATTTAAAGATTTAAGAAAGGGTGAGTGCATCACTGTGGGTACAGATTCGATCCAATAAAATCTGTGCAGTCCATAACCTTCAGTTTCAAATGCTATCCCTAGAAGAAGAGGTTCTTAGTTTAGAATCAACAGATACCCCTCCAAAATGTCCATGTCAAGATTTCAATGGGACTATGAACTTGAATAATAAAACTATGACTTCATTTTCATTAACTTTTAGTTTTCTTTGTAATCTTAGGTATTTTATTTTATGTATTTAAAAACATCATTCTGAGAAGGGATTCATAAGCCACATCAGACTGCCAAAGGCATCTATGACAGAAAAAAGTTTAAGAACATTGCCCAAGAATGATGTCAGCAAGGTCAGTCATGATCCCAATCTGAAAATACTCAGCCTGGCAGAATTCCAGAATGGGGGGGGGTGGCATGAGATTAGGGGAAGAACCACAGCTAATAGAATAGCCCCTTAACCCTACTAGAGAAAAATCTCCTTTGGGAATCATAGCTTATAGAGAACTTACTCAGACTTTGTGGCCTCTACCAAGAGGGTTTTCTTACCTCTCTCTGTGAAGGCCTGATCTCCCCGGTCTTGGATGCGGCTGAAGAGCTCTCCACCATCCATGCTAAAACAAAAGCCAAAGGCTAGCAATGGGATTTTGAAAACAGAACCTTCAGCTATCTTATAACTATCTAATCATGCATCAACCTTCAAAAGAATTAAGCATTTACATATTAAGATTTCCCTGTTACTGTCAAGATTGCTATGAGAATGAACTAAATAAACATTTGATATATATATTGAATGAGATGAGGATTGAAATGTGGGCAAGGAGGAAATGAGGAGGCAGAACTGAGGCAGTGAGTGGAGCTGGAAGGGTAGGAGGTTGGACCAAGGGGTTGAGCTGGGAATAAGGGCTCTGAGCAGGAGGGGTATGCAGGAAGAGTTGTTCACCATTCCATGATAATCAGGAGACACTTCCTTCCAGCGTACAGGTTCTCATAGACATCCACAATCTTGACAATGTGTGGGCACTGGGAGGCTCTCCAATGCAGATCCACCTCCCTTCGGGCCTTGGGACAATCCTGAAGCATCTACAGAGAGAAAGGGAGCCAATGAATGAATGACCAAACAATGTGAAACGACAAACACCCTGAAGGACAGACAGGAGGCAAGTTACCAGGTGAGTCAAACTACCACCAAACCACAACCTTCCAGGAAATGCAACTAGAGACAGGGCAGGATCCTGAATTTTATAACCTCCTGACACTTCATTCTACTTCTCAATTAGACCCTGTATTGGAGAGAGCAATTCTCAGCTGACCAATTACTAGCATCAGGCAGGTAATATCTCTGGCTTCTCTATCCTCCTCTACTCCCAAATCCTCTATCCACTACTGGTCCTATTTCCAACCCAGCCACCATCCTGAAAGTACAACTGTCATGGAAATGGATGTGAACTAGCAACTGTTTCTGTGGGTGTTGCAGGCATGGATACTGAAGATCCAGAAGAAAAATGTCCTTCCACAAGAAAAATGTGAGATATTATCAATAGAAATATCATTTGTTAAAGAGGAGGTATTACCATCTGTTTTGTGAATGTAAATTAACAAAATTGACAAATCAATTGTGCTAGTCATCTCTCTTACAGCTGGAACCTTCTTTATGTTTAGACTTTCCCATCTGAATGAAAATTCCTTGATAGCAAGGACTAATTTATCTGTATTTTCAGTACTTAGCAGAATATATTGCACATAAGAGTTTAAGGCAGCTAGGTGCACAGTGGATAGAGTACAAGAGTCTCAAGTCAGGAAGATTCATCTTCGTGAGTTCAAAGCTGCCCTCAGGTACTTAATATCTATGTGACCCTGGTGACCAAGTCACTTCACCCTGTTTACTTCAGTTTCCTCTCATCTGTAATATGAGCTGGAGAAGGAAATGGCAAATCACTCTAGTCTTTCTGCCAAGGAACCCCTATAAGGAGCCAGAAAAGAGTTGAATATAACTGAACAACAAAAAAGGTTTAATAATTTCTCATCCATTCATTTAATTATTCATATCATGTGGGAAAATTCTTACTCTGAAACTAGTTTGGTGATGAGCCTCTCCAAAAATCAGTTAGAAGGGTTCCTGAATGACACTGATCCCTGGGACTACAACTGGAAGCCTTTCCTCCAAGCTATGATGGGACCTGCCAATGACTATGCTAATAGCATAGTCTTTGAAAACCAGGGTAAGGAGTGTGTCTGCATCACAATGAGGAATCAAAACTATTACTACTAGCCCACAGTTACTCAGCACATAGCAAAGTCCTTTCTCACAGCAGTTCTGTGACAGAAGCAGAACAGCATTTTTGGACAAGACTTATGGCTTCACTCCTATAGTATGGAAAATCTCTCTACCAATATTTTGTAATTTAAAGTCCTAAACTACAAGCTAGAATAAATAGAGCCCTGGGTCTTGAGTTAAGAAGACCTGAGTTCAAATTTGGCTTTAGATATTTACTATGTGATCCTGAGCAATTCACTTAACTCTCTGTCTTAGTTTCCTCAATTGTAAAATGGGAATGATAATAGCTCTAAAGATACATTGTGCATGAGATGAGATAATATTTGTAATGGGCCAGGCACTAAAGAAATGCTTCCTTTCAACAGTTGTGTATAGTAGTGAATGGGGAACTGATTTCCTGTGGGTGACCAAAAGGTAGCATTTGAAGCAGAACTGGAACTCAGCTTTTCCTTTTCTAAGACCAGTTCTCAGTTCATTGATATCACCTTGCTTCTTGGTACAAATATTTAAAATATTATCAAAGTTTTTCAGATGGAGTAACAGACTTGGGGAAATGAAGTAGCTTACTCAAAGTCATACAACTGGTAAACATAAGTACCTAGATCTTACTCCAGGGCTAAGCTTCCTAACACTTTACCACCCTGTCTCTCGTGCTGATTGTGAGATCAGAAATAAACCCAACCTGACCTCTCTGGGATATTTTGGAGCTAGCAACTGCCACAGAGAGCTTCCTAAGCTGTTCCTTAGGTTACATTTTCCAGCTGAGTCCATCTATTTAAGGAGTTGGGATATAGAGACTTAGGAGATGAGGGTTAAATGGTTAAACCAAGACATGGATGGAGACTGAAGGGGCTTAAATAGAGGAGAAACTGGAGGTCCCTCCAAGTATCATCTACCTGCATCTCCAAAAAGGTACATAAGGACTCATATGTCCTAGTCCATTCCACTTTTCTGTCCACTCATCCCTTTCTCCTTAACCAACTAATAAACAGTTATTGAGCCCCATCAGGGCCCAACACAATGCTTGGCACTGTGATAGGACACAAAAGACTGAAGACAAGGTCATCATCAAAAACCTTACAATGTCATAAGAAAAAATATAAGACTCCCTGCAAAAGACAATCAAGAAGACTACAAATGAGCAGTGAGCTATGTTCACAGGATCCCAGTCAAGGCTGGCATGGTTAGAGAAGGCTACTTAAAAGAGGCAGAGTTTGAAGGATGAACAGGATATGAGGGGAGGGCATAGGTGCTGACAAGGGAGGAAGAATGCTTGAGAACTATGTGGGAGACTAAGAGAATGACATAAGAAAAAAAAGGATAAGAAATGGGAGGAAGAAAGGAGGAAAGAGAAGGAATTAAAATTTGATAGGCAGAATTGGAGATAGATAACAGACAGCTTTGGAAGTCAGAAAGATGCACTTTTAGCCTGAAAAAGAAAGACTATCCAAGAGAATGAAGATTGGTCTAGGAGCAAAACTAATGGGTTTGTGGTCAAAGGGCCTGGGTTTAAATCCAGGCTAGCCATGTACATTCTCTGTACAACCCTAAGAAGTTATTATCCATCTGGACTGGCATTCCTTCATCTGTAAAATTAAGGGTTGGACTAGATAATCTCTAAGATCTCTTCTAGTCATAAATCTTATGATCTTTTCAGTCCATGCTCAGGATGGTCATACAGAGGACAATTTAGCTAGATAACCCTGTGACTTCTTTGGAAATCACAGGAACATGCCCAGTCTGACTCCTGTCACTTATTACCTGGCTGACCTTAGGCATGTCCTCATCTGGAAAATAAGAAGATTCGAGTAAATCTACAATGCTATTAAAAATAAATGAAATACTGCCATGGAGTCACACTGCCATCTAATGGCTAATTTGAAATACTGCACAAATTCTCAGTGGTTCCCTACTGTTCAACATCATTATCAGCCCATGTCAAAAATAAAGTTGACTTTTTCTTTCTAATACTCTAGGGAATGGATATGTACAATGGGCTGACACTAATCTGTTTGCCTATTACAAACTCCTCTAGTGGCACTAAGCTGAAGAATGGAATCTTCACTATTTAATTCAATTCAACAAACATTTTAAAGGCATCCCAAGCGCAAGGTATTAGGAATGTAAAGATAAAAAACAGTCCCAGTCCTCAAGGAATTTTCATTTTGGGAGGGGAGATAACAAAGGGAGGGGGATATAATACTCAGCATAGGATCCTAGATTTAGAGGCAGAAGGGATTTTAGGAGACCAAGTAGTCCAAGTCCCTCCTTGCACAACAAATAAGTAAATATAAAGGGAATATACTAAATAACAGAAGGAAATAAATATTTATTAAGCTATGAACTTATCTAAGCAGTGTTTTAAAAAATATTATCCCATTTGATCCTCACAACCATCCTGAGAGGTAGGTGCTATTTTTATCTACATTTTATGGATGAGGAGGCTTGAGCCAGGCAGAGATTAAGGGACTGATCCAGGGTTGCAAGTTTAGTAATATCTACAGTTAAAATTTGAACTCAGTTCCTCTTGATTCTAGGGCTCAGTTTCTTTATTTGTTGCAATTCCTGGCCCAAAAGAATTTAACATTTTGAAAGATTAGTAAAGGTTCTGTGTATTATATGGTATCTGAATTGCAACTTGAAGAAAAATAAGGATTCTAAGAGGACAGCTAAAGTGGGGCAGTGAAGTACAGTCCAGAGGAAACCTCTTCTTTCTGAGATTAAATCTGGCCTCAGACACTTGCTAGCTATGTGACCCTGGGCAAGTCACTCAACCCTGTTGCCTCAGTTTTTTCATCTGTAAAATGAGCTGAAGAAGGAAACCACTCCAATATTTTTGCCAAAAAAAACCCAAACAAACCCTAAAATGGGGTCATGAAGAATGAGACATGACCAAAAAAAAGATTCTAAGAACTGAAGAAGGTATCTATTTAAGATATGAGAGATATGAAATTAAGTTTTCAGGATTTAGCTATGTAAAGGAAGGAAGGATGGGAAGATAGAATGCTACATATGGAGAAGTCTAAGCTGGACTAGAATGGAGAGTATATGAAGTGGGGCAATAAGAAATGTTTGGAAAGGTTACTGGAAAGTCATGTTGTGGAGTACTTAAAATTCCAACACCATCACTAATGACAGAGAAGAAGAAAAAAACAACTGATATCAAGGGAGGAAGAAACAATGCAGGCTTTATACCTTTACTATATTTAGTTGAGCCCTTTTCTTCATGCTTTTATGTTGATTTGCCCTAAACTACCCAGTCAATGCCACTGTTGATTGATTATGGCATGCAATTGAAAGGTGGCTAGCTGAGGTAAAGAAGGAAGTTTAAGACATAGAAACAAAGCAAAATGGGTCAACCTATTTGAAATTCTTCTAGTTCTTAGTACCATGTCCAGTCACTGGTATTCTAAGGTAGACAGTATGGCATTACCTCAGACCAATAATTTGTTCTAACCCAGGAAAGTTTGATAAATGCTTAACAATCAGCTTGGAGAAAGGGAAGAGGACAATATTCAAACTGATAAATTTTTAAGCTTAATCTGCACTAATAACATTTCTGAAGTCTAGACAATCAGAATTATTAAAAAAAAATTGGGTACTGACTGCTTTCTCTGGGTATTCAGAGCCCTTGTAGCAAAGTGATCCTTTCTTCAAAAATTGATTGTGATGCTTAAAATGTACCGGGGGTGGGGGGCAGCTAGGTGGTGCAGTGGTTCAAATCCAGTCTCAGACATTTAATAATTACCTAGCCATGTGGCCTTGGGCAAGCCACTTAACCCCATTGCCTTGCAAAAAAATAAAAATAAACCCTAAAAAAAATGTAACTGGGGATGGTCAAGCTTTTTGAAGGTCTAAGGGTGTTCAAAGAGGACTTTCAAAGAAAGACTATTTTCATTAACATGGAAACATATAGGAGGAAGTCTCTTGAAGAGAGGACAACAACAAGCAACCTTCACTTGGCAAGAGGGGCAATGAACCTATCAGGTGGAGTTGGGAAGGACTTAAGGAATCTTTTCAGAAAACTACAGTTTGAAGAGAAACAAGGGTCAGAGAAGCACATTTTAGCAGAAACTTAAGTTCAGGGACTGAGAGGGGTGGGCAGAGTGAAGGATAGTGCTCTGGAAACACAGGTGACTTGGTAAAGGTTAAGTAGGCAGCAGTTTGAACCAAAAAGCACCCAATTAAGAAAAAATTTTATATTTATTTTTCTGGTAATCAAAAGAAAATGAACACCAACAGTACGGTCTGAGATCAGAGGGTAAAAAGTCAGGGGAATTGCTCAGAAGAACACTCCCATTAGGAAATAACTCCAGATTTGAGGGGTGGAGGGAGGAATGCTGATTATACTGGGTACTAGATGGTGCAGTGGACTTGGGGTCAGGAAGATCTGAGGTCAAATCTAGCCTCTAACCCTAGGCAAATCTCTTAACCTTCTATCTTGCCTCAGGTTCCTCTTCTATAAAATGAAGATAATAATAGTATCTACCTCCCAGGACTGTTGTGAGAACATGAGAACACTTTATAGACCTTAAAGAGTTATATAAATGCTAGTTATAGAATTGCTAGATCCAGGAAAGGATGACTAACCTTTTTGAATCTTGGCTAAGCTGAAAAATGCAACACCATGATTAGTGACAGCTCAAAAAGATAGTTTATTTCCTTATGATGTATGTAAAAAGTGACTGTAGAGGGCAGAATGGCTTGTCTGGGAAGTCAGCAAGAGCATGAGAATGGTAGAAGCCCAGGAGAACCCTCACACTTCTTAATCATTATCCTATGATGCAGTATAACATCCCATTTCATCCCATTTCTTTTTTCTGTAGGTAAAACTCAGATGGAACATAGTTGGATTGGGGGGGGGGATCAAACCAGGAGTTCTCAACCTTTCCTATGTCATAGAACCCCCTTTGGCAATCTGGTGAAGTCTGTGGATCTATGCTCACAATGATGGTTTTAAATCTTTAAAAGAGAGGATCAAAAAAAATTTAATATAATTTAATAGACCAAGTATTAGAAAACTCTGCATTAAACCCTTAAGGGCATCTCCTTGTCTATCATGATTTGAGACCAAGGTAGTACAGTAAAAGGCAAACTGGTCATGGATTAAGTCTGAATCCTGGTTATTTAGAGCAAATTATTCTATGCTACATTCTCCATTCATAAAATGGAGAAATAATTTGTGCTACCTTATCTACCATGGAAGAAGTGTTTAAAAATCTTAAAATGCTATATAAATTCAAATTATTTTTAGTCAAACATTCAGATTCAAATAAAGACTGGGGGGGGGGGGTAAATGTGGATAGATTCAGGATTTCCCAGCCCTCAATTCAACTGGTTGGCAGTGTTATTGTTAACTATGAGTCACCAGTGTAAAAGCTGGAGGTCACAGAATCTGCTCCCTAAGTCTCACCCAATCTTAGAGAATTCAAAAGAAAAGCTCAGTCCAAGATCCTGACCACTGGCCAGGCTATTGTAAGAGTAAGAGCGGAGAGGCAACCAAGGACAGATCCCAAGGCAGCCTCCCCCTTCCCAATCCTGCAGTGGCGTCAGAAATCCTCTGGTGGGGCAGGGAACACTAGGAAACATGCCTGCTCCAACCTATTTCCTTTAGAAGGATGAACAGCTCTGCAAAGAAGTTGTTATTAATAGCTACAGAGGAGAAAGAGATATGGTATACTCCAGGTCTGCTACTAAAGAAGCTCAGCTCTGGCATCCCAATGTTGGCTAAGCTGAAAAATGTGTGACCTTTTTCTATTTCTCACACCACCTAATTAATTTTGACAGCTGGTGGAGAGGGGTCGAAAAAAGGTAAAACACCACCAAGTCTTCCCTCCCTCCCCAGACCTCTGATTCAACAAGTCTGATTCAGACATGAGAACATCACCCACGGTAAGTGTAAGCATTAGAGTTCTGTGTTTGGTAAACAAGACCTCCTCTGCCTCAGCACAGCATCCAGGCTGTTACTCTTGTGGTTCTCAGCACACACTGACATCCAGGAATATCATACCTCCCCTTCTAGGCTTTTAGACTCTTTGAGAGCAGGGTTTTTTCCTTAGTCTGTTCCCAGGAAGTTTCCTACAAGTACCTAGTACATAAACATATCACAGAGCAGGTGCTCAATGTATTTGCTTGTCCAGACCCCTTTCTAGATCTTATTACAATATTGAGAAACAGGAATTTATATACATAAATACAACCCTCCCAAATTGAGACCAGATGCTGACCAAAAATTACATTTTCACCTCCAAAAGTCATGGCTCCCATTCTATTCCCTCAGCGGTTGAGGTTAAGAGCATAATAAGCCAAAGATGAAAGAAAACTGTCTGCTTCAACAAAGTTATCACTGCTAATAAGCAAGCTTCAAAATTTAGACTCCAAAGCTCCAGTTGCTACTCCCCCACACCTGAAGGCCAAAGCACACATCCAAGAAAGCATCTGATGCTCAGCTGGCCCTGGCTGCCTCTGATGTGACAGCAGGTGGAAAGAATTCAGCCTGTAAAGCAAGGTGGGGGAGGTGGAGAGAAATCAGGGATAAGAAACAGGACACCCTACAGATAGACTTCTCTCCCTCCTTCCAAAATACACATTCCAGGAGACTAGCTAAAGGAAGAGAATCCTAGGCTTCCCCACAGGGAAGGAAAAAGGAACAAAGTAAGGATTACACCTCCATGTTCCTCCATTCCTTTTCCAGTTTCCTTTGGCTTTAATCTTACTATTCTGATTTAGTTTTTTTTCTTAAGTTTTATTGACCTGACTTTGTTTTACATTATAAGCATTTCCAGATGACCTATACCCCATGAGAGTTCTCTTCTTGAAATAAGGTAAAAACATTCAGGAAAGCTAATAATATAGTGATCTCATCTGAAAGGGTATGCAACATTCCACACCTGTAACCCCTTGACCTCTCTAAGTTCAAAGTTTTTTTTTTTAAATTAACTGAAATCCATTTTCTTCCCCATTATTTTCCATTCTATTTTTAAAAAAAAAGAGAAAAAAGAAAAGAAAATCCTTTGTAACAAATACAGGACACAGAATCAAGCAAAACAAATTCATTGGCTATATTCAAAAATAAACTCCTCCCTGGAGATAGAATCTATGTTTTATTATCGGTCTTCTGGAATGATGGGTGGTCATTTCATTGTTCAAAGTTCTTACAGTTTTCAAAGCTATTCATCTTTATGATGTTATTATACAAAATTTTCTCCTGGTTCTACACTTTTTTTCATTGGTTTATAAAAGTTCAAAAATGTTTGTTTTTATAATATTGATGATATAGTTATACAATATATGTGTATAGTATAAATCATTCTTGTTCTTCTTGCTTCACTCTGCATCATTTCCACATCTCCTTGAAATAATTTATTTCTTCATTTGTTACTACATAATAGTATTCCATCATATTGATGAACCAAAATTTATTAAGCCGTTCCTCAAATGATGGGCAAATCTTTAGTTTCCATTTTTCTTTTTTGCAACACAAAAAAAAGAGCTGCTATAAATGTTTTTATATAGAGAGGATCTTTTACTATTTCTTTGAATTTTGGGGGGTATAGGCCTAGTAAAGAAATAGCTATGTCAAAGCAATGCACTATTTAGTAACTTTTTCTATATACTTCCAAATTGCTTTCTAAAATAGTTGTATTCATTCATAGGACCACCAACAGTGTATCAATGTGCCTATTTTCCCACAGGTCTACCAACATCTGTATGGGCAGCTACATGGTGCAGTGGATGGAGCACTAGCCTTGGAATCACGAGGATGGGATTCAGCCTCAAACACTTATTAGTTGTGTGACCTTGGGCAAGTTACTTAACCCTGATTGCCTCACATCCAGGTCATCTCCAATCATCCTGATTCATATCTGACCATGAAACTCAGATGGTTCTGGAGGAGAAAGTGAAGCTGGTAACTTAGCACAGCACTCCCTCACTCATAACCAATTCATGTGCTTGTCATGGCATCACCTCCCTGATGTTGTGGTCTTCTTCAAAAGTGAAGAACAAATACTATTACCAACATTCATCATTTTCCTTTTTTATCACCTTTGCCAAACTGCTGGGTGGAAAGTAAAACCTCAAAATTATTTTAATTTTCATTCTCTATTAATGACTTGGAACAATTTTTTCTTATGACTAGAGGTATCCTTGAGATCCCTCCCTCCCACCTTGAGAAGTGAAACTATATCCTTAGATCATATATCAAGTACAGAAGGGCTCATTCATATAAATTTGAATCAATTCCCTATCTGTTTTAGAAATGGAACTCTCCTCAAAGAAACTACAAAAAAAAATCTTATCTCCATTAATTGTTTCCCCTTTAATCTTAACTTTATTGGATTTGTTCAGGTAAAAAAAAATTAATTTTATGCATTTATAATGCCCAATTTTATCTTTTGTGATCTTGTAAACCATGTCTGACCATTAACTTTTCATCTATCTATAGATCTGATAGGTATTTTTTCCATGTTTCTCTAATTTGTTTATGATGGGGACTTTTATTTGAAATATATATTCATTTAGAGCTTATCTTAATATAGGGTGTTAGGTTAAATCTAATTTCTTCCATAATGCTGCTCAATTTTTCCAGCAGTTTTTTAAAAAGTTAAATAGTGATTTCTTATTCCAATAGCTAGAGTCTTTGGGTCTATTGAACACTACATTAATTTGCTCTGTGTTCTGTTTGCCTAATTTGTTCCAATGAACAAGTTATTTTAAAGCAGTAATCAAATTGTTTTGAAAATTGTCATATAGAAATATAAGTAAAATAAAACAATAAAAATTAAAACTGCAATTTGTAGCATAGTTTGAGATCTGGCACTGCTAGGTCCCCTTTATTTCCATTTTTTCATTATTTCTTATGAGATTCTCAACCTTCTTTTTTGTTTCTATGTGATTTCATTATCATTTTATTGTTCTTTTTATTTAGCTATTTCTAAAGTTTGAGAAAAAGGAGGAAGAGACCTGCATCCATCAAAGCTGATCAACTCACAATGTTGCTGTTAATGTGTACAAAGTTCTCTTAGTTCTACTCCCTTCACTCAGGATCAGTTCCTGTAATTCTTTCCATGCTTCTCTAAAGTTTGACCATTCATGATTTCTTTTTTTTTTTTTTTTTGCAAGGCAAATGGGGTTAAGTGGCTTGCCCAAGGCCACACAGCTAGGTTAGTATTAAGTATCTGAGGCCGGATTTGAATTCAGGTACTCCTGACTCCAGGGCCGGTGCTCTATCCACTGCGCCACCTAGCCGCCCCACATTCATGATTTCTTATAGAAGAACAGCACTCCATAACATTCATGTATCACAACTTTTTCAGGCAATCCCCAATTGATGGGGATTCACCCAATTTCCAATTCTTTGTTACTAAAGAAAGAGCTGCTATGAATATTTTGGAACATATGGAAATTTTCCCATTTTTCTATAATTTCTTCTCAATTAAGGCCTAGTATTAGTATTTCTGGATTAAAGGGTATGATCAATTCTATTGTTCTTTGGGCATAGTTCCATATTGTTCTCCAGAATGGAGAACTCGACCAATCAATGTCCCAATCCTCCCACAACCTCTCCAACTTTGATTGTTTTCCCTTTTTGTCATCTTGTCATCTTACAGGTGTGAGGTGGTATTTCATGGTTGTTTAATTTGCATTTCTCTAATCAGCAAAGCTTTGGAGCATTTTTTCATATGATTATAGCTTTTATTTCTTCATTTAAAAACTTCCTATTCATATCCATTGACCACTTATCAGTTGGGAATGACCTCTCATTTAGATAAGAAAATAAGACTGGAGGAATTCAGTGACTTGGCCAAGGTCATATAGACAGAAATTGGCAGTGCCAGAATTTGAACTTGAGTCCTTTTACTCCAAAGCAGAGCCCAGTCTGTCATGCCATAAGATCTTTCTCATTATCTTTGTCTTCAAATATCTGAAATGCTGTTCCACAGAAGAGGAATTAGAATGAACCCACTTGGTTCCTAGAAGGCAGAGCTAGGGGAAAGTTAGAAAAAGATTTCAATTCCATAAAAAGGACTAATACCTAAAGCTGTCTAGTGATGGATCCTAATGGCTCCCAAGATTTGGAGATAGAATTGATCATACAGGTCATAGGGTCCAATCTCCTTATTTTACAAGTGAAGAAGTAGGCCCATTTTAGAAGGTATTGGAGAAGAGTTTCATATTTTAGAGGATTTAGTGTCCAGAAGCTGGACTAAATATCAGAGGATCCTATTGAAACCTTTGCTGATTTTTCCCCCTTCTACCTATACCAGCCATAAAATAAAACAAGTCTTCAAAAATCAATGAGTCTTCACATGAGCTTTATAGAGGAAATAAATACTACTTCTGTTTTTGCCATTCTATTTTCTAAAACTATTCTATTTTCAAAAATTATAAACTCATGTTTTCAGAAAAAATATCCCCAATAAACAGAGCTGAAACTTGAGGTGGGGAGGCAAAAATGCTGATCTGATTTGAGACCCTGGCAGTTATCACACACACACACACAGCATAACAACAGCTGAGAAGTAACATACTCCTTTAGCAATTCCCTTTTCTCTAAAACCACCTTGTCCCTAAGGTCTCCCTCCTGCCAGGAGCAATCAGCTCAAGTGCCCCCTCCCTTGTACCTTACCCCACACCTAAAGAACCCCTGATTTTGCAACCCACAACTTCTAGACCTCAAGAATGATCAATAAAATCAATGATTGATTCACTTCCTCCTGGTCATTTGAAGGAACTAACTAATATAGGCAGTGGGAGGATTGGGACATTGATTGGTCGAGTTCTCCATTCTGGAGAACAATATGGAACTATGCCCAAAGAACAATAGAATTGATCATACCCTTTAATCCAGAAATACTAATACTAGGCCTTAATTGAGAAGAAATTATAGAAAAATGGGAAAATTTCCATATGTTCCAACATTAGTTAGTCTCTAACCCATTATTTATTGTATTTGGCCAAATTCAGGTCCCACTTTTTTTTCATGCCTGGCTTATATAAAACCAGAGTATGGTCCATGATTGCACTTGCTAGTTGGGAGCTAGATGGCACTGATGGTACAGAGGATAAAAATAGGAATAAATGATAAAATGTAAGAAAATATCTTGAAATTAATTAAAAAGAATAAAAAAATACTTTATTTTTTTCTCATTGCAGAGTATGTCCAAAATTTGGTTCAGACCAATGTAGTATGCATGACAATCTAGCATATTAGACATCAAAATCTAAAATTAATTTAAGTTCAACAACATTTGTTAAGTACTTTGAACATGAAGACATTGTTCAGAGGTGGCTAGGTGGCACAGTAGATAGAGCGCCGGCCCTGAGTTCAAATCCAGTCTCAGACACTTAATAATTACCTAGCTGTGTGGCCTTGGGCAAGCCACTTAACCCCGTTTGCCTTGCAAACCCTCCCCCCCCAAAAAAAGACATTGTTCATGGCTTCAGAGGATTAAGTTTGGTAATTCTCTGTGTCATAAAGAGGAGAACAATGACTCCGGTAACTATTACCCAGAAATTACAACAGAATGTAGAAATTCTTTCACCATTTGGTAGGGTGCCAGTTTTGTTGTATGGAGTATACTGCTCCAGGAAAAAAGATGCAGCTGCCTAGTGGCCAAGATCACTATATTAACTGAAGGAACAGCATTTGCAGTAATTGTCCCAGATCTATCACTAGCAGAGATGAACCTTTGAGAAGTAGAAAGGATAGAGATGAGAAGTAATAGGCTGACTTAAGGGGAATGTTCCCTGTATTCTGAAAGGTCAGAAGCCAACTGTCTAATAGTAAAGTTCTAATTTGCTGTAGAACTTTACATGGAAAACTGTAAAGAATTCTGCATGATACCCAGGAGTTACAAAGAGTAAACTGTTACGTTAACCTGCCATGCCTATCCTATATCTGTCTCCCTACTTTAGGCAATCATCAATTTTTGCATATAAATATAAGCAAATCTCTACACCCCCCCCAAGAAAGTGAAAGGAATAGAAGGATATTTCTAGGATGAAAAGATCCCTCTTATGTGTTTATAGATTTCTGTAAAATAGAATAAACCATATGTCCAGGAAAGAAACAAAAGAGGGAGACAGTAAGCCAACTCTGAAAATATATATGTAAAGGAAAGAGGAGATAAGAATTCTAGTTTGGTAGTTTTTGGTGGGTTGTAGACAGCTCCCTGATTAAAGTCAGGAACATTGATATTTCAAACCACCAGTTTTGCACATCTGCTTTTCTAGGCTTTGCCTAAGCTGTAAGTCCCCCAAAAGAAGGAACCACAATGAATTTCAGGCAGAGATGAAGATGGGAAAATGACAAAGACTGGCTGCCATTTGTAAACAAGCCCTCTTCCTATCCAAGTTGGGGATGGAGTAAGGGTGGAGATTAGATATCTTGAATTCATGTACATAAAATTAGTCAATAAAGGAAGTGTACTATAAGAATTGGTTGTTATAATAATTATTCTACCAGTCCAAAAGTATGTAGAAGATAAGATGTAACCCTCCACTCCTTACTTCCCAACCCAATAGTCTTTTCTCTACACAATTCTTTCTTCAATAGGTAAGAATTGAGGTTGAAAAATGGCATTTGCTCCTTAAAACTATATGTCAAAGATATTTGCTCTTAGCATGTCTTACAAAGCTTAGTTTCATATATATATATATATATATATATATATATATATATATATATATATACACAAATATATATATATATATATGTATATGTATATGTATATATTCTAACAACTGCATTACCAAAGAGATTGGACTTATGTTTCTTAATTCCAGTGTTTGGAAGTAAGGGGGTATTCAATGCCAAATGGGCTACCTTCAAAAGCAGTGGGCTCATTATCCCCAATAATCTTCAGGTTGAGGTAAAGTGACTATCTTTTAGAGAAGTGGTAGTAAAGATTCCTGTGGGTCCAAATGTCCTCTGAAGTCCCCTTCTGCCAGCCATGTGATTACAGGAACCAAAACCAATGTCAAGAGGATAGTGAGCATTAGAATGCAATATGGAGGAGAAAGATAGAAAGAACTCTGCTTCCCTGCAGCTTTCCATCAAATAGGATTTGATATTTTGAAGAAAATGACCATTGATCCACAGCATAGTAAAGAATATTCACAAATACCAAGAATCCTCCTTCTAATCCAGAAGAGAATCTGAGTGGTGTTGAGTTATGACTTGCTATGGGATAGAGACATCTTAAGTAGATCTGACTTGGCTAACCATCTGAAATGTAATATATAACCTGCCAAAATTGAAACCTACTGTCTAATGAATTATTAGAAATATTAAAAAGAATGTGGTCAGAAGACTGCCCAACTTAACTAAAAGAGCTTTAAACTAGAATGTGAATAGGGTAAAAGAAAATGGTCTAGATAAACTATAAAAATCAAACACTAAAGACAACAAGAAATTTTGATGTAATATAATACTAGGGGTTGTTCCCAGTGATTCTCAAATGACAAGTAGAGGAAAGAATCTGGATTAATAATTGTAACTTCAAGTGGTTACATATTAACACAGAGAGTATGAAACAAAAACAAAAACAAATTTGAAATTTTAACACAATGAGGTAAATATGATTTCAGTGGGTAACCTGGAAACAAGATTCATAACTGAAATATGTCTTGTGCAAAAGAAAAAAAACAAAACAAAACAGAAGGTGAACAACCCCACCCAGCAACATGCCCTTGTATGAAAAATTCACAAACCTGAAAGTAGAGGCATGGTAGAGAGTATGTAAGTGATAATAAAGGAAACAGAATTAATCATTGTTGTCAAAGGATATAGTGTAGTTCTCTAAGTCAGCAAAGGATATGGATGATGCCTAGTGCAGATTCTTAAAATATAACATTGGCAATACACAGAGGTAACAGAGGGTTTCAACTAAACTACTTAGACATTTGCTAGAAATCTCAGTTTACTAATAACAAAAGTAATCTGAAATTTTTCTGACTTATATAAGTAAATTATCTCATCTTTCAGAAAGCAAAAGGAATCAATAAAGTGAACTTAATTCCAATCAAGAAAGAACTGGTTGGTGTTGTAGAAATAATGGAAAACTTGGAAGAAAAGGGCCATATCAACTCAAGTTGTCAGGAAAGCAGTTTGGAGTGGGGGAAGGGAAAGAACACACTTGAGAAAAGATAATTATAGTCTTACAGTCAAATACTTTAAATAGAGAAATGGCTCAAAAAAGGATGAGGCTCTCAAAATTATAAATAAATCACAAATTTTCCTAATGAGCAAAAGCAGTGAAAGTATTTAAACAATGAAGTTCCTAACAGCATAATTAACCATATCAATAACAAAACTAAGAGAAATCACTTGACTACCTCAACAGATACTAAAAAGAGAGTTTTGACAAAATTCACCATCCATTTCTATTAAAAATATTTAAGAGTAGGTGACAGGTGGCACAGTGGATAGAGAGCACCAGCCCTGGAGTCAGGAGGACCTGAGTTCAAATCCGACCTCAGACACTTAATAATTGTCTATCTATGTAGCCTCGGGCAAGTCACTCTTAACCACATTGCCTTAAATAAATAAAATTTTAAAAAAATATTTGAGAGCATAGAAATAAAGGGTTTTCCTTAAAATGATAAATAGTGTCTATCTAAAGCCATCAGCAAGCATTTTTTGCAATCAGGATAAGCTAGAATTCTCAATAAGATCAGGGTGAAACAAGAATGTCCATTATTATCATTATTATTTAATATTGTACTAGAAATGTTAGCTTTAGCAAAAAAGAAATTAAAGGAATCAGACTAAGCAAAGAGGAAATAAAACTCTCACTCTTTACAGATGTGGTGGTATATTTAGAGAATTCTAGAAAATCAACTTAAAAAACTACTTGAAACAATTAACAACTTCAGTAGAGTTGCAGGATATAAAAAACTAATACAAATCATTGGCATTTGTTTATATTACCAACTAAACCCAGCAGCAAGAGATAGAAACTACAGACAACATAAAATACTTGGGAATCTACATACCAAGACAAACCCATGAACTATATGCACACAATTACAAAACATTTTTCACATAAAGTGAGATCTAAATAACTGGGAAAATGTCAATTGCTCATGGGTAGGCTAATATTAAAAAATGGCACTTCTACCTACATTAAATTACTTATTCAATTGTCATACCAAACTACCAAAAATTATTTTATAGAGCTAGAAAAAATAATAACAAAAGGAAAAACAAAAGGACACGAATATCAAGGGAATTAAAGGAAAAATACAAAGAAAGGTGGCCTTGCCATGCCAAATTTAAAACTACATTATAAAGTAGCAGTCATCAAAACTATTTGTTACCAGCTAAGAAATAGATAGATCAGTGAGATAGATTGGTACAAAAAAATGTAAATGACTATAGCAATCTACTGTTTAATAAATCCAAAAATTTGAACTTCTGGGACAAATACTCACCATTTGACAAAAATTGCTGGGAAAATTAGAAAATAGTAAGGTAAAAATTAGGCATAGATCAACATATCATTCCCTCTACCAAATAAAGTTGAAATGGGCACATGATTTAGACATAAAGGGTGATTTCAAAAGCTAATTAGAAAAATAAGGAATAATTTGTCAGGATCCATGGAGAAAGGAAGAGTTTATGACCAAATAAGAGATAGAGAGCATTATAAAAATGCAAAATGGATAATTTTGACTATAATAAATTTGAAAGGTTTTGCACAAACAAAACCAATAAAACCAAAATTAGAAGGAATGCAGAAAACTGGGAAACAATTTTTACAGTCGACAGTTCTAATAAAGGACTCATTTCTAAAATATATAGAGAACTCAATCCTAAAATATATAGAGAACTTAAATTTATAAGGATATGTCAATCCCCAATTGTTAAATGATTAAAGGATATAAAGAGGTAGTTTTCAGATGAAGATATGAGAGCTCTCTCTTGTCATAGAGAAATGCTCTAAGTCATTATTGATTAGAGAAATACAAATAAAAAAACCTTTAAGATACTACCTCACACCCATCAGATTGGTTGATAGGACAGAAAAGGAAAATGATAAATGTTTGAAAGGATATGGGAAAATTAGGACACTAATGCACTCTTTTTTTTAAGGGTTTTGCTAGGCAATGGGGTTAAGTGGCTTGCCCAAGGCCATACAGCTAGGTAATTATTAAGTGTCTGAGGCCTGATTTGAACTCAGGTACTCCTGACTCCAGGGCCGACACTCTATCCACTGTACCACCCAGCCATCCCCCACCCTCAATTTCTTAATCTGTAAAAGAAAGTTAATAATAGCATCTACCTCCTAGGATTGTTATGAGGACCAAGTGAGATAATGAGTGCAAAGTGCCTTGCAAAACAAACCTCAAGATGCTAGATAAATGAGATACCATAATATGGTTATCTCATCATTATCATTATTGTGTTTTGTGCTTTTTTTTTTTGACTCTATTTAAATGCCCTAACTTCAGTGCTTTGATTTTTAACTTCTCTAGAAAGCTGGTGACAGAGTAGATAGAGTGTGGGACTAGGAGTTAGAAAATTCTGAGTTCAAAGTCTGCCTCAAACATTAACTATATGATCCTAGTAAGTCACTTGACCCCACTGAGTCTCAGCCTCCACCCCCCCTTTTTTTGCTGGTTCCTTATTCTGTTCCTTGAATTTATTATACCCAAAGGTATTTTCCTTCTCTTTCCATTGTACTCATTTGTTATTGGGTATATGTGCTCCTGTAACATATATAATTACCACTAGGCAGTTGAATGCTAAATCTACATCTCCACACCCGGAGTTCTAATCTTGTATTTTTTGTTTGTTCAATAATTCCTCCAGGATGTATTAGAGCAACTCAAATTTAACATTTCAAAAATCCAACTTGGGGCGGCTAGGTGGCGCAGTGGATAAAACACTGGCCCTGGAGTAAGGAGTACCTGGGTTCAAATCCAGTCTCAGACACTTAATAATTACCTAGCTGTGTGGCCTTGGGCAAGCCACTTAACCCCATTTGCCTTGCAAAAACGAAAAAGAAAAATTTTTAAAATTTTTTAAAAAATCCAACTTATCTTCTACCTCAAAACCTGTTCTTCCCCTGCCTATCATATTTCTTTTTTTAAATTTAATTTTATAAATTCTAATTCTTATTTTTCCATCCCACAATCCACTCTGCCTTTGAGGTAAAAGAAAAACAGTCTTTATTTTAAAAAAAAGATGCATATAGTCAAGCAAAACAAATTTTTTTATTCACCACAGCCAAATCCTGAGTTCATCACCTCTTTGTCAGGAGGTGGGTAGATGTTTCACCATGGCTTCTCTAGTATCATGGATGGTCATTTCATTAATCAGAAATCTTAAATCTTTCAAAGTTGTTTATCCTTCTTCTGACTCTGCTGCTCACTTCATTCTGTATCAATTTACATCAGTCTTCCTGAGCTGAAAAAGCCTCATCATTTCTTAGAACACAATAGTATTTCATTATATTTTTGTACTATAATTTGTTCAGTCATTCTTCAATTGATAACAATTCCCTTTTCCAATTCTTTGCCACCACAAAGTTGTCCTAATACATCCTGGAGGAGTTATTGAAGCAAACAAAAATATAAGACTAGAACTCCAGGTGTGGAGATGAAGATTTAGCATTCATCTGCATAGAGGTAATTATATACATCAGGGGAGCACATATAAGCAATAACAAGTGAGTACAATGGAAAGAGAAGGAAAATACCTTTGGGTGTAACCAAATTCAAGGAACAAAATGTGGAGAAAGCAAAAAAAAAGGGGAGGGGGAGGTAGAAGAATTGCTAAGAGAGGCAGAAGAATAAGGAAAGTGCAGGTTTACTGTGCTCTCTTACTAAAGAAGCCTAAAAAGAAGATAGCCAGAAGAAAGAAATACAATCTACGGTATCCAGTGCCCCAAACAGCTCTAAGAGGATAAGGACAGGGGGAAAAAGGTGAATCCAAAAGTATTTAGTAAATTTAGAAAAATCTTTTTTTCAGTCGAATGGTGAAGACAGAACCAAGTAGCAAAGGGTTGAAAATGAATAGGTGGCAAGAAAGTAAAAACCCTAAGTGCAGATTACTCTCTATAAGTTTGGCACAAAAGGAGAGAAGAGAAAGAAAGGATGATGCTGTACTGTTGTTAGGCTGAGAGACAAAGAAAAAAGGGGGAAGGGGAGAGGGAGAGAGAGAGAGAGAGAGAGAGAGAGAGAGAGAGAGAGAGAGAGAGAGAGAGAGAGAGAGAGAGAGAGAGAGAGAGAAGAGAGAGAGAGAGAGAGAGAGAGCACAAGCACACCATGGAGCAATTTATATAAGATATAGTAAAGGAATGAGAGAAAGGACTTAAACATTAGCAAGGGAGAGATCATCTCCTCTTCCAAGACCAGAAAATATGGCAAGAGAATGGTTCAGAACATGCAAGCTTTAAAGTACAAGAAAGAAACTGAAATTTCAAACTTCTCAATAAATAGAGAGACAAGGCCACCTGCTGAAAGTGAGTGGGAAAGGGAGGTGAAAGGGGAATTTGAATTTTGAGAAGCAAATACTCTTTAAGACCCTTCCAATTTCCAGATTCTTAGATTTCAGAGGCAGCTGCAAGCAGGTAAAGTGCAAGAAATTACCAAAGATGTCCACAACAGACCTGAAGCCCCAGTCCTAGAAGCACTGAAGGAGATGCTTAAATATCTGCTTGTTCAGGGTTTCCTCCTACAGAGGGTTGAGCTAGAGGACCTTGAAGGTATTGTTCAGATAACTTTCATTTGAGAAATGCCATCATAATGTTTAAGAGAAAAAATACCGATCTCTACTAAGAAGATTCCTTCTGGAGATGTAGCTCTGACACTGAGCAAGTCACCTCACCTCCCTCTCTTTATGACTCTAATACTTTTTTAGCCCTACCTGTTTGAGTGGTTGTGAAGAAAGAACTTTTCAAAAACTTAAAGTGTTAGATAAACATAGTTTATTAGGTAGAGGAAGGCTCCAGAAGATTAAGTCGTTATGTCAGAAAGCAACAGGAGATGAGAATAGCTCAAGTGGCGGATGGCCAACAAGAGAGCAACAGCTCTTAGAAGCTCTCTCATAAAACTTCAATACTAAGGACTCTAACTAAACTTTCCAGAGACAGAAGCCACAGAGGGACCCAGTAAGGCAGTGCTCCTACTCAAGGTAACCTGGAAAAGAGCAGAAAGGCTCTGCTCCCGGGGCTGGAGGGGTGGCCTGCCAGAGGGGTGGCCAGCCAGAGCCCATCCAGAGGCAGGCCCAGGGCACTGGGAGCACAGAAGTGGGGGAGTCTCCAGAGCTACACCCCAGGGAGCATCAGGCACAAATTGGGGGAACAGCTAGGGGACCTCTGCCAGAACGAGTATGTGAAACCCAGCCCTCAGGGCACACGGCAAGCAGGCCAGATGACCAGCCCAGATCCAGGAAACAGAAGCAGGCAGAGACAGTAAGCAGGAGTCCCCAGGACATAAGCCCATTGAACCTAGGGAGGGGAGTGGAGAGAGAGAGACTGCAGAGCTCTGCCCCTGGAACAGGACACTGGGGTTCTGACCACATTCAGATGCTGATCGAAGTCTAGGCCCTCCCATAGAACAGCAGGCACCCCCACCTCAGCCCAGTGGCACAGGGGGGCGCATATGGTCATTCACAGACCAGGAGGGAGGACAGAGACTCATACACTGAGACCCTTGTGGGAGTGTCCCCAAAGCTCAGGAAGCACCCCAAAACCAGGCTCAGGCTGGGAAAATGAGCAAGCAGAGAAACAAGAGGAACACCATTGAGAAATATTTTGCATATGAGCCCAAGAAGGATCAAAACACTCAGTCTGAAGATGAGGAAGCACAAGCTCCTGCATCTAAAGACTCCAAGAAAAACAAAAATTGGGCTCAGGCTATGACAGAGCTCAAAAAAGACTTTGAAAATCAAATGAGGGAGTTAGAAGAAAAACTGGGAAAAGAAAGGAGAGAGATGCAGGAAAAACATGAAAATGAAGTCAGCATTTTAGTCAGGGAAATCCAAAAAAATACTGAAGAAAATAGCATGCTAAAAACCAGCTTAGGTCAAATAGATAAAACAGTTCAAAAAGTTATTGAGGAGAAGAATGCTTTAAAAAAGCAAAATTGGCCAGATGGAAAAAGAGATAAGAAAACTCTCTGAGGAGAACAAATCCTTTAGACAAAGAATGGAACTCAGGGAGATTGATGAATTTACGAGAAACCAGGATTCATTACTTCAAAACCAAAAAAATGAAAAATTAGAAGAAAATGTGAAACATCTCATTGAAAAAACAACTGATATGGAAAACAGACTTAGGAAAGATAATTTTTAAATTATTGGAATACCTGAAAGTCATGATCAGGAAAAGAGCCTTGACATCATTTTCAAAGAATTACTACAGGAAAATTGCCCTGATATTCTAGAAGCAGAAGGCAAAATAGAAATGGAGAGAATCCACCCATCCCCCCAAGAAAGAGATCCCAAAAAACCAACCCCTAAGAATATTATAGCCAAGTTCCAGAACTCCCAAGTCAAAGAGAAAATATTACAAGCAGCCAGAAGGACACAGTTCAAATATTGTGGAGCTGCAGTCAGGATCTCACAGGACTTAGCAGCAACTACACTGGAAGCTCGTAGGGTTTGGAATACAATATACCAGAAGGCAAAAGAGCTTAGAATGCAACCAAGAATCAACTACCCAGCAAGGCTGAATGTCCTCCTCTAGGGAAAAAGATGGACTTTCAATGAACCAGGGGAATTTCTAATGTTCCTGTTGGAATGGCCAGAGCTGAACAGAAGGTTTGATCTTCAGATACAGGACTCAGGTGAAGCATAGAGATTGGAGGAGAAGAGGAAAATATGAGGAACTTGATGATGATGAACTGCATGTATTCCTGCATAGAAAAATGATACTCATAATACTCATATGAACCTTCTCAGTTAATAGAGCAGGTAGAGGGAGCTTTTATAGTTGAAGCACAGGAGAATGCTGAATTTGAAGATAAAATATGGTGTAAAAATGGAGTCAATAGAAAAAAGGGAAATGTAATGGGAGAAAGAAAAAGGAGAGGGGGAATAGGCCAAGATATCTCATATAATAAGCTTTTTCTTTATTGCAATGATTTGGAAGGGGGGAAGGCAAGGGGGAATGAGGGAATCTTTGCTCTCATCAGAGGTGGCTAGGAGAGGAAACAGCATATATACTCAATGGGATATAGGCATCTGGAGTAAGAAGGAGAGAGGGGAGACAGGGGGAAGGGGTGGGGATGTGAATGAAGGAGGAGAGGATGGACCATGGGGGGAGAGTGGTCAGATATAACACATTTTCCTTTTTACTTCTTGCAAGGGGCTGGGATTGGATGGCCTTTCCAGGACCATAGGGCCAGGTGGATGCTGGGCCTAAGGGGTGGTAGGGGGGCTCGGGGCCTCTTGGCCCCAGGACCAGGGATCTGTCTGCTGCGCCACTCAGCTACCCTACAGCAGAGTCAGAGTGAAAGGAGAGAGAAAATATAATACATGGTAGTGGAGAAATACGAAAGGAGGGAGTTGCGATCAGCAATGGCAACAGTGGAAAAATACGGAAGTAACTTTTGCCATGGACTAACCATAAAGAATGTGATCCACCCACGACAGAGTTGTTGGTGCTAGAACAAAGACTGAAGCACATTTTTTATTATTATTATTTGGGGGGGGGGGGGTGGCGTGCAGGGCAAATGGGGCTGTGTGGCCTGCCTGGAGCCGCATAGCAGGGTGATCTTTGGGTGTATGAGGCCGGATTTGGACCCAGGTGCTCCTGGCTCAAGGGCTAATGCTCTGTCCGCCACCCTGCCAACCCTACTTTTATTACTATTTTATTTTATTTTGGGTCCTTTTTTTTCTTTTTTCGGTTTTTGCAGGGCAGTGGGGTTGGGGTGGCTTGCATGTCACACAGCTGGGTGATTGTTGGGTCCATGGGGCCGGATATGGGCTTGGGTGCTCCTGGCTCCAGGGCTGGGGCTCCGTCCATTGTGCCACCTGGACATACCTACAATTATTACTATTATTTTTTTAATTTTATTTTTTTCTCTCCCCTTTACTTTATCACTCAAGCGAGTCTATATTTTGGGGGAAGGGGGTATTCTGTTTACTCTTAAACAAGAATATTTTATTAATGTATAAAAAAATGATTTGTACAAAAAGAGAATAAATAAATATTTAAAAAAAAGACTTAGCTAAAAAAAAAGACCAAAGTGACCAGGGATCATGTGAAAATGAAAGGTAGGGGACAGGAGAAGAGCAAGAGCATTTCAGACAAACTCAGATCCTCCATCTTCTCTGAAAGAAGATATAGAAATTACAGTTACAAGACCAAGGAGATTTAGACAACAGAGGCACTGAGTTGGGGCCTGATGGACATTCTACTCCCATGGAAAACCTGAATTCTAGTCAAGAGTGTCATTAACATGCAGCTGTGGCCTTAGTAATTCATTAGGCAAATTAATTAATTTTTCCAAAACTTATGTTCTTCACTTGTACCATTATAGAGTTGAACTTGAACATCTCTTACTTTAAAATTTTATTATTATGAATTTATTCATTAATAACCATGAACATCTTAGTAAACAAATATTAAGGTTAACAAAAAATAAACTTATATAGGAAAGCAAATTTGATACATCAGATTTTTATTAGTGCATTGCTTCATTTGTATCTCCTGAATTTTTCTTTTCTACTGTATATTATTTCAATATTTTTTGAGATTCTTTTTATGTCTCCATCAATAGCCACACTATGTCCTTTCCCCAATGCTACCTTGTTACAATTATAGTCAAGCATAATTCAATACATTGTCTATGCCAGAAACTATTTTTCATTATATTCTGACCATATCATTTCTAAGGTTTCTTCTAATTCTAAGTCTTATGTTTAGTTTCAACATTATTATTTCCTTCCCAAATATGTAATAGTTCTACTTTAACATTTACATATCACATTATAATTTGTACTTTCCTATCCCATTACTTCATTTTAGTTTCCTATCAACTTTTGAGATTAAGTATTTTAAGTATTTTTCAGATGAAGAGCTGAACCAGTCATGTGACTTGTCCAAGGTCAAAAAGTAAATATGGAATGTTTCTTGGTTCAATGCTCTTTCCACAAGACCACAATATTACTCTATTCACCAAAGGAGTACCCTCTTAAATGCTAAGACCTTTCAACTTCTTCCTCATTTCTCTATGAAGTAATTTTTTTCTTCTGGTTCATTGTATCTATGGTGTCCTTAGGGAGTTACAGAGAGTAAGGGAAAAGAATATACACATCTGTTCCCAAAACCACAAAGCAACTGCCACCTAGCAGCACTTCCTCCCTTTTCTGTCCCAACTGGGAAGAGGCAGACTACTAGGAGGTCAAGACTCGGAAATAATATGAGCAAATAATCAGGAGGAAGTCCATGAAAATGCTTAGGGGCAGGGGAAATCTCATTCCTCTACCTCCCCCCCCTCAACTTTGGCCAGAGGCCTGTGGAAGCTGGATTCCACCTCTTGAAGAAGCAGCCTATGGACATACCTCCAAGAGTGAGTCTCCATTCAGATCCAAACAGCTGCAAAATGATCAGCTTTGCCTTAAGGGGCAGGAAGTAGAGCCCCAACCTGGGCAAAAATTCCAGCTATGCCATTAGGAGGAACTTTACCCAACCCTCAGAGGGATCTCCCAATGTCTTTATCACCAATTCAAGTAGAAATTATTCCCCCCCACACTCTCCATCCCCACCACAGGAAAGATATGTTTTCACCCTCCCTATTACAATAGAATGCAATGGACTTCCTTTGGCTGTCTGCTGAAGTCTAAAGATAGTTTCTCAAAATAATGTTTCTGCCTATTAAAAGTGAGATATATAAGATTATTTTTAAAAGGCAATTATGTTGAAATAGTTATTCAAAAAAATTGTTTTAAAAGCTCATGAGCTCCAATTGTCCAGAACATTTAAGACAGTCATAAGTGCTTGGGGCTGGGGGGAGGGGTAAGGATGAGTGATGAGGAGAAGTTGGGAGAAGGCAAATAGTCCTCTTGACACACCTGGTCAGTAATGTTTAACTTAATAGTTTGGTAAGCTAGTATTAAAAGAAAGGAGGCCTCACTCACTCAAAGGCATAAATCCTCTGCTTTCATACAAAGGCAAATTAGTTAACACTTGCCAATCCACTGGAATACGTGCCCCATTCTGAGTTCTCAAATTATAGCCTTTTGTAACTTTTTTCACTCTTCAGGTCTTCCTGATACCATTCAGGAAAAAAAAAATTTGTCCTGCTTCCTTACTCCCTAGCTCGGGCTGGTGATGCAACTTCCAAAACTACTGAGGCCCTTCTGACTTCCATAAGCAGCCCAGATTACATAGGGACACAAAAGGACAACTTCTTCTGCCACCTTAACCTGTCCCTGGATTGGCAGCAGAAATTCCAAGACAGGAACTGATTTGTATTTAACTTCTGTCAATCACTGGCAAGGGAGAAATGGTCTAAACTAACTCTATATTTGGATCACTTAACAACATGCTAGATTTCAAAAGGACCCCTGAAAGACACTGTTAAGACCTAGGATCATAGAGCTAGAGCTCAAAAGAACTTCAGTTCAAACCCTCCAGAGGAGAAGGAGGTCCAGGAAGGTCAGATGGCTTATGCCAGATCACACAGGTAGAAAGAGCATCAGAAGCAGGAAGCAATCCCAACAAATGACTAGTGTATTTT
Organism: Macrotis lagotis; assembly: GCF_037893015.1. Classification (NCBI taxonomy): domain Eukaryota; kingdom Metazoa; phylum Chordata; class Mammalia; order Peramelemorphia; family Peramelidae; genus Macrotis; species Macrotis lagotis. Next base: position 107,216,820 of record NC_133659.1, on the reverse strand, counting down.
CTATTGTGCCTTCCACATCATCCTAATTTCCTCCAAAAAAGCCCCCAACACTTAACTCCTTGAGTTCCCATAATACTCCAAAAGTTTTGTCATCCCTTTCCCACCACCCCAGAACAATGCCTGTGAAAGACCTGAAAATATAATAAACGCATTCTGATGGCTTGTGAAGGGAAAGGCTGCAGCAGTAAGGAAGGGGATGGGATCATTAGGGCAAAGGCATATAGTCCCTAGCTAGTGGAACACTAAGACAAGATTCCTGATGGAGAAATGTGGAAATGGTCTGGCCCATCACAACTTGAGTCACTCCTGCAGAATCAATGAATGGGTCCAACACAGGAAGGGGAAAAACAACAATTTCCATGCTGATAAATTCTGTCCAGAAATGGCTTCAGTGTGATGTCATCTGGCATGATACATTCCTGTCTGGAAATAATGTGTAGTGTATATGATGGGAAGAGGAAGAAGGGCTAATCTATGTTAAGCGATCTAGAGTGTTCCTTTTACCAACTCACCACTCATCTGGGCTCAGTCACAGGCTTCCTTCCCTGTTTCCACTTGTGGGGGCTAGGACAAGTCCAGAAGTCAGAGTTCAAAGCTTAGTGGTTCCAGTGGGTACAGGAGAAGAGGTTGGGGTGAAGGAATCTGGCATACAGGGAGATGAACAGCATACTTGGGAGACTGTTCTAGATCTCACTTCTTCCACTAAAGAACAGCTCCCTTGTCCCTCAGAACAAGCAAAAGTTAGCTAGGAGAAAGTGGAGCAAAGGTATCATAAGTATCCGATTGAGTACTCTTCCTGATCCTGGCAGCAGATACTCTGCTAAGGAGAAACAATTCCCAGGAACTCTAAACAACAAATCCTTTCCCTATCCTTCATCCTCATCCTTCATTACTGACTCCTACATTTCCTGGGAAACACTCCAATGTTTGATAAACTTCCCACTGATGAGGTCTACAAACAGATCCTGGGATTTCCCCAGACCTGGAATTCATTGAGGCCTCATCCTGTTGCAGTTTCCGACACAGGAGTCCCATACCTCCAGTAAAAATCACTGACAACCACCTCTGAAACTACCACCATCCAGCTGCTGGGCCCAGCCAAAGAAAATTTACTTCAGACATAAGAGGCAACAAAGTATCTCAGATCCTTTAATCAAAGTAATAGGGATAGACTACAAAAATGAAAATGGAAACAACCCCAATAATAAAAGCTAAATGCTGTGAATTAATGACCCTACTTGTCCCCTCCCCCCCCAAAAAGATAGAAGGCTGAAGGATTAGAATGGAAAACATAAATGATGTGAAAACAAAACATATTAATAAAATGTTTTTTTAAAAAAAAAAAACAGTTAGCTTGTCTAAATCTCCTGATCCCTAGTCATCCTTTCTGACTACTCTGGTAATCTTTGGACTAGAAGGAAGCTTCAGGTCAGTTAGACAATTCCCCTTCCACGGAGACTACATTCAAACTATCCCAAGAAGAGCACATGAAATATTTATTTAGCATCTTATAATTCTGAATTCTTCATAAGGTCTAGTAATAACAATAGCTAATATTTATATAACATTTTAAGGAGATTTACATACATTTTCTCATTTGATCCTCACAGCATTGAAACCTAAATAGTACTGTTATCCTCCTTGTTTTATCCATGTGGAAATGGAGACTAAGAGAGGTTTAGTGATTTGCTCATAAGTGACAGAGGCTGAATTCAGCATGCTATCCCCTACACCACAGCAACCTCAACCCTACTGCTAAGTTGACATTTCTCCTCTTCTGATATGCCTACTGCCTTTTGGTCTCTTTTCTGTGAAACTTAACAGCTCCTTCCAAGGGCAAGCATACACACACACACACACATATTTCATCTCTCCCCTCATGCTGGCCAGCCCCACTCTTAAATTCACAAGGACGGGTAGGGTGGGAGAAATATTTAACAATACCGTTGTATCTAGGGCCTTTATCTTAATATTCAGAACTGCCTGCCCCTTTGAGAAGAAAACACAACCAGAAAGAGATAAGGAAAGAGTCAAAAAAAAATCTCTCTCTTCTCCATTTCCAGGATTAGCAGGCAGCTGCCTCCTGGTCACTTTTGCCTTTACTAACAAGTCTCCCATGACCTGGGCCCCAAAGCAGGGTGTCTGCTCAGTATTTATTCACCCCCCACACTGCAAACTGCTGCTTCCTGGCCATGACAGATGTAACCACTATTGAGCCTTTTCAGGTCAGGACAAAAGCGTTCTCCAGAAACACAAAGCCAACAGGGAACAAGACAGAACTAGCTTCAATAGAAGCCACCTGCCAGGGGCCCTTCCCTACCACACCTCCTGCTCTCCTACATCCCTTTTCATACCCTTTCAGGCAGTGGGACAGGTTGATTGCCTGAGCCTTTGGAAAAGTCTCTCGCCTGAGACAGAGGGTTTATGCTGGGGATTTGAGGAAGAGAAAGTTGGAATATCTTACCTTCTCAATGCAGTCCAGGATTGGGCCTCTGTCCTGAATGGTTGGGAGCCCCTAAAGAGGAAAATATACAAGGGCATAGGGGCTTTTCTAGTCTCTGGATTTGCTAGCATATAGTGCTTTTTAGAATGACTGTGGGTTTTGATCCCCATAAGGAGCAGTTATCTTTGCTCCTACAGAGTCAGATTGTTCCTAGACCTAACAAATTGTTTTGTAAATATGTACTATTGCTAGGATTAGGGAAGAAAGTATGGATGGCTTTGTGTAACCCATTCTTACTAATGGAAAAGCAGCTTTAAGTGCACATCCATAGGTCAGTACCATCATCTTCCTAAAGGGGTAAGCAAACATATCACAACTATCATAATCATTCACTTAGGCATAGGCAATTAAGATTGGAAGGGTAAGAAAACTCAGCTAGTGTGGAAGACCCTAACAAATTGAAGGCAACAAACATCTGTGACTCAGTTATCCCCCCCCATTCTGGGTTCATGCCTAATCATGGGTAGCAAATGATTCTGAGATTTCTCAAGGGCCAAAGTCATAGAAAAAGAACTTAACAAACTCTAATACTGAGTGGACACCAACCTGCTCCATCAGTTCAAATGCCCCCTAAGTTATACTAGCAGTTTTGCCTACTGTAAACACCCCAGATGGCTTACAATCACAAACCCAGTATGTCCCATTCACCTGTGCAACAAGAATCCCAGTTGCCAGGATGCAGAGACTTAAATCCCCCTGCTACGCCCTTACCCAGGAAGCTCCTGAACAGGCTCCCCTCTCAACTAATTCAAAAAGCTCTCTGACTACTTTTTTCCCCTTAGAATACCCTTTGGTTGAAGTAATTGCACAGATGAAAACTGGAGTGAACAGCTGGGCCACCTGTCAGTCCCAGAGACAGCCTGGGGATTTCTTTATCTTTTAGTTCTAAACAAGCAAAGGAAAGGACCCTAGAAATCTACCATATCACTCTACTATTATGCACAAGAAAAAGTCACAGCTTACCTTTGATTTGGGGGGCTTAAAACAGAGGATTTAGAGTTGGAAGACAACTAGCATATCATCTACTCTGATACTTTAAGCTCAAATAGAAACTGACTTAGAAAACATATTTAACATTAGGTATATTGAATTTTTATTCATTTTTATCAAAAATTTCCCCAGTGACATTTTAATCTGGTTTGGGCAGAACTCTACAGATTTTGGGTAGCTGGGGCCTGAAAGTGCCAGATTTGACACTTGATCCAGTCCCTAATTTTATAAGGGAACTGAACTGAATCCAGGCTTGCTAAGGGACACAATGATGATGATAAGAAGAATGATAATAATAATAATTCATGTAGCTCTTTAAGCTTCACAAAGTACTTTATAAACATTATTTCATTTAATTCTCACAACATCCCCAGGAAAGAAGAACTTTTATTATCTCCATTGTTTATATATATAATATGGAAACTGAAGCAGATGGAGAGTGATGTGCCCAGGATCATACAAATAGGAAATGTCAGTGGCCACATATGAAGTTGGGGTCTTCTGGACTATGCCATCAAGCTGGATAAAATAGTGTTGGCATTCAAAAATAAGTCTTCTGGCTCCAAATTCAGTGCTTTTCCCATTTTAATCACACTGTGTTTTCAATTTAGGATTGAACAATGGCAAAATCACAGACTGTTAGAAGTAGAAGATCATTTGACTCTCTCAAAAAGCCTATGTTAATAGAAAGATAGCACTTTATAATGATTTAGAACTTAGGAATCAAAAGAGCCTGAGTTTAAGAGATTCTGCTTCAGACACTTGCTAGTTGTCTATCCTGGGCAAGTCTTAATTAAACTTTCTAGGCTTCAATTGCCTCAGGGATAGAATAGAATTCTGTTTCTTTATAAAATAACAATAATCTCACAAGGCTGCTGTGAGATGCATGTGAGGTATGTAAGGTGCTTTACAAACTTTAATGGTTTATATATAAATATCAATAAAATTGGGGTGGCTAGGTGGCACAATGGATAGAGCACTGGCCCTAGAATCGGGAGTACCTGAGGTTAAATCCAGCCTCAGACACTTAATAATTACCTAGCTGTGTGGCCTTGGGCAAGTCACTTAACCCCATTGCCTTGCAAAAAAAAAAATCTAAAAAATAAAATTATCCTCTGTGGAGAAAAAAAAGTGTTTTTCCAATTCTGTATGTAATATTGTAAAAGGATTCGGTGGCAATGTTATAAACTTGAATTCTGGACCTACACCCCAGAATTCTGATTTTTAACTCTTCATCAATAGCAAGTGATGATTTCTACTGTATGTTCCATAAATGCATCAAGATGTATTAGTTTCAACCACAAAATATATATTTGTGCAAAGCCTACAAACTGATAATTGCTGGCAGGACTGTCAAACCATATGATATTCTGATTTCCAGTAATCCTAGGTTTCACCCTACTGACCATTTCATCCCTACAGCAAATGTGACTCCTTAAGTTCTTCCCCAAAGAGTTGCAGTTTCATTGGTGTAATCTCCCACTTCTTCCACTGCTGTTTCTAACTCCTCTAAGTCTTAGAACCCACATCCCCTAAGCTGCCACATCCATTTTTTTTTCTGTCATAGCCACAGTGAATACAGCACTGGCCTTGGAGGACCAGAGTTGGAATCCAGCCTCAGACACTTGATACTTACTAGTTGTATGACCTTGGGCAAGTCAACCCTGATTGCTTCACATCCAGGACCATCTCCAGTCATCTGGATTCATATCTGGCCACTGGACCCAAATGACTCTGGAGGAGAAAGTGAGGCTGGTGACTTTGGACAGCACCTCCTCACTCAAATCCAATTGTGTGTCATAGTATCACCACTCTGAAGTCAGTCTTCTTCAAGAATGAAGACCGAACATCAATCAGGACCATGGCTCAAATAATCCATCCTATTGTCCTTAAAATTTCCACTATGCTGATAATAGTGGCTGCTTTAGAACAGTTCTTAGTCTGGGGTAAGTAAACGTTAAAAAAATTAACTATCTTTCACTTTTATTGCTTTCCATTATAGTCCTATGTGTTTTATTTTATGCATTTAAAAGCAGTATTCTGAGAAGGGGTCCATAATCTTCAAGTGTAAAGTGGTCCATGACACACAAAAAAGTTGAGAACCCTTCATTTAGAAGTATTTATTAATAATAAATCAGTAGCAAAATAATAAAATGAGTTGATTTATTTTGGTTGCAGTTAGTAACTATCACTTAGTAAGCAGTATGCCAAGCACTAGAGAAGATAAAAAGTTTAGATCAAACTTAAGTCACTACCCTCACAGGGTATGCAAATCCAGCAATGGGATAGAATGTATACACAAATAACTATATCACAAAACAGCACCAGGAAAAAGTACGTGAAAGAGATACAGAGGTCTTTCAAATCCAAAGAAGAAAGATTATTTCTGACAAATAGAGTCAATAAAGGGTTCCCATGTATGGTGGCATCTGAAGGGTAGCAGCAGTGCAAATTTGGTGGAAATATCATCCTGGGATAGCCCCATCCAAATTTCCCAAACCTTCTTTCTATTCTACTTCAACAAATACACTTTAACTTTACATAAAGGTGGAAAGACAAAAGAGCAAACAGAGAGACCAATCCCTAGTAAAGCAACTGTATGGCTAAAAAAAATTAAGCTTCTCCAGGCAATTCTTAGAGACAAAAGGATCTCCTTGCCAGCACCAGCCCCTGCTCCCAAAAGACTCAACTGCACACTGAAGAATTCCTTGGCTAGATTCATCGCTTCATTTTTTATCTTCTCCACCCAGGATTTCTTAGCTATAGCTGTTTCTGGAAAAGATACTTTAATTCCTGATTAAAACAACTTTATTATTTAAATACCAGTGTTGTCTCCCAAACAGGAGCTGCCTGCTCATTACAACTCAATAATCAGCTATTCTGTAAATGTTTCCCACTGGGTATTGCCTCCTCCAAGGCAAGATGCCAGGACTGGTGACTCCCAAATGCCAAAAAAAGTGTGGGATGGAAAGAGGGGGGTTGGAGTGTCTGCCATTAAAGCATCAATAAAAGAAAGGAAAGAGAGTAATCTCAGAAGCCTGGACCAAGAAGCATATTCACCTATGCTGTGTGGAAATTGAATGGTCAAGAGTCACTCAGTGCTTATCAAACAAGCTAAGCTAACTGAAAGCAAGGTGGTGCCAATGTTAACTAGAGAACTAATAGAATTTGGTAACACTTGTTTCCTTAACCAAATGAAGAGAATTGTAAAGGATTCTGATGTGCCTTGAAACTGGAAGCATCAGAGAAACCAATGGAACAAAGATCTTTCCCCATGAAGCTAAAGTCTTCTCGCTATTTCTTGCTATCTTTAAATAAACAGTCTCAACCATCCTTAAAAAGGACTATTAGCAATTCCTCCAACTAAAAGATTCCAACACCCCTCTCCATTCTTGGAATGTACTTACACATCTCATAGAATCAATCCCTAACTTCCTTCAAAGCTCAGCTCAAATCAGGAATCCAATCTGACATTTGACATTTAATAACTGTGTGACCCTGGGCAATTTACTTAACCCTGATTGTTTCACATCCAGGACCATCTCCAATTGTCTTAGTTCATATCTGGTCCCTGGATCCAGATGGTTCTGGAGGAGAAAGTGAGACTGGTAACTTAACACAGCGCCACCTGCCCCCCCCCCCACACACACACTCAAATTCAATTCATGTGATTATCATAGCATCACCTGATATCAAAGTCTTCTTCAATAACAAAAGGCAAACATCAGCTTTATCCTCTTCTTGGATGTTACCAAAAAGTTACAAAATTCATAAAATACAAAGTACTGCAATTTTTGTGTGTACATATTTCCCTCAATAGGAAAGGAACCACTTGCTTTCTTATTTCCCAGGGTAGCACATAGTAGGTGCTTAATAAAGGGTTGTTGAATAAAGATACAGAGTTAAGTACTATGTTCTTTCTCCCTCTCTATTGCTTAGATACTAATTCTAGCAATAGAATGGGGATTTAAGGGAGAGAGGATAGGTGTTTTAAAACATGCATAGAGTTGCCATAGGAAAAAGATACTTATATTTATTCTGCAAAACTCTAGAAAGCAGAGCCAGCACAAAAGGTTCTAAGTCACTGAGAAAGATTACAATCCAGCTTTAAAATACTCTAATAATTTTAACTATGTGCAAAATCATACAAATTACCTCAAAGACATAAAGTCCCCATTAATGGTAGTATCCCAAGAACATTTTAATGTGGCAGCTAAAAGATGAAATGACTGGGAAAACAAAGATTTGATCTTCTGTGAAGACTTCTGGGCTCCATGGACCAAACTAGATTTTAGGCTGCTAAAATATTTAAATTCCCTATCACAGACCAGTCTGCTTTCCTTTTGCCAAGAGTCACTTTTAAGGGTTTAGATAGGTCTGGGAAAAGAAAGGAACTAAGGGCAGAAGAGGAAAGAACAATATGCAGGGGGGAAAACAGGAGTTCCTCCTCCATTCTTAAGTTTTAACAATGGCTTTTGTAAAAAAGTTTCACAAACAATTTGTAAAAATTTATTCAACCAGTGGGTGAGAGTTACTGAAGTATATGACATTTAAGGTCCTTAATACAACTAACAATTATTAAATACCTACTATGGGCCAAAGTACTTGGAATACAAACACAAAATGATAAAGTGTCCTCATCTGTAAGGCATTTATATTCTCCTGGGGGTAAAAGAAGGAGTTAAAGGATTGAAATACTTACAGATAGATAATAGGAGATAATAGGAGAAGAAAGAAAAGGTTAACAACTAGATACATCAGGAAAGGGACCTGAGATCTTGAAAGAAATAAAGGATCCTAAAAGGCAAAGGTTTAAAAAGAAAGGCATTGTAGACATTGGGGACAACCTGTGCAAGGGGCACAGAGATGGAAGAGAGAATATGGAATTTGAGAAACATCCAAAAGGCTAGATCTTATAGTCAATAAAATAAACCTAGAAAGGTAATCTGGCATCAGATTACAAGGGTTTGTATTTTATCCTAGAGGCAAAAAGCAATCACTGATGCTTCTGAAGCAAGAAGAGACATGGTCTGATATTCTTTAGGATGTTTTGGGGGATTGCAGTTATGCAAAAACTATATTGGAAAAGATTGGAAGCAAGAGTTCAAATGGAGTCCATTCTTCTCCAACCTAGACTGCTGTCTGAATCAGTAGAGAGAAGGAAATGAAAGAGAAATACTTTATTAAAGATACATGACTTGAAACCTCACTGGATCTAGATATCAAGGGAGAGCAGTGAGATGAGGATGTCTCAGAGTTGACAACATTTGACTAGAATGATGATGGTGTCCTTTATATAAACAACAAAATTTGGAAGAACAATCTGGGACTTTGGTGGAAGAGGGGAGAATGAGTTCTGTTTTGGACATATTGAGTTTAAGATGCCTACAAAATACTCAAGTAGAAATGTTAAGAGATCTGGAAAATAATTAAGACTATATATAAAGCTCTGAGAGTGACCTTTATAGAAATAACTGGATCCCAGGAGTTTATGAGTTCCACTCCAGGATGTAGAAGGGATTTTTAAAAAAGGGCCCAAAATAAAATTTGGGGGATTTCCACTTTAAAGGATGAGGATATTTATGATGATCCAAAACCAAAGAGACTTCAAAGGAAGAGACAAATAGGAAAAGGAGAAAACAGTATCATCCAAACCCAAAAAGGAGAGAGAACTCAGGAGCTTAGTCACAAAGGTTGAGGACTGTAAAAATAACATTAGATTTCACAATTAAAGACATCACTGGCGATTTGTGAGAGAGCATTTTCAGTGGTGGGACATAGTAGAAAGCCAAAGTGCAAAGGCTTGAGAAGTGAGTGTCCAGTAAGGAAGTAGAAGCAATGAGTATTTTTCTAAGAGTTTGTCTATTAAAAAGACAAGACATAGATGGGGTGGAAAGGTCAAGAAAAGGGTTTTATTTTTCCTTTTGGTTTTTGTTTTCTTTTGTTTTTATCTAAGGATGAAAGAGAATCTAAGTGTTTAATTATTTGTACCTTTTAATAAGTATCAAAAAACCTCAAATCACCTTAGCAGCAAATTACTTTAATAAAGGTCTTAAAGACAAGACTCAAATATATGAAAATCACAGCTATTTCCCCAATACTTAACAATTCTCAAAGAATGAAATCCAAATTATCAATACCTATATGGGGAAAATGCTAGAATCACCTCAATATATAAAATCAAGCAATAAAAACCACAAGGCTTATAGGAAACTGGGGTTGAGGAACAACCTTCAAAAATATTGCCAATGACACATTTTAAAACTTGCGTTTAATTATTTATTTATACATTATTAAAAATCTTGTTGTAAGAGTAAACATAATCCCCCTCCCCCCACAAAATAGAAAAACCTCATGAAAAATAAAGTGAGAAAAAAGAAAAAAAATTGTACTTCAGTCTGTGTTCAGCTACCAACAGCTCTGTCTCTGGGATGGATTGAATTATTTATCAGAAGTCCTTCAGAGAAGTTTCTACAATATTTTTTCCCATAGTTACTATTACTAATTTTAGTTCCCTCCATCCATTCATTCCTCTCCCCACTCCCCACATTTATTATATTCTATTCTCTCTCTCTCTCCTTTCACTTTGTCCCTCCTTAAAAGTGTGTTATGGGGCAGCCAAGTAGCATAGCAGACAGAGCACCAGCCCTGCTGGAGCCAGGAGGAGCAGAGCCCAAATTTCCAAGGGCACATTTAAAAAAAGATAAGAACCTAATTTTAAAAGAGCAGCACAGTTTTTGTTAAATGCTTAAGAAATACACAAATACCACTAAAATATAAACAGTGGCTGAATCTGAGGTCTCCAGTTGCTTTGGGACTGGAGGCTAAAGGCAGAATGGGGCAAAGAGTGAGGGGGCAATCAACTGGGGAATGACTGAATAAGTTATGGTATATGAATGTTATAATGTACTATTGTTCTATAAGAAACCATGAATGGTCCGACTTTAGAGAAGCATGGAAAAGAATTACATGAACTGACGCTGAGCAAAGGGAGTAGAACCAAGACAACATGGTACACATTAACAACATGAGTTGACTAACTATGATGGATGAAGCTCCTCTCAGCAGTTCAGGACCCTAGGAGACTTGTTATGGATAACACTATCCATATCCAGAGGAAAACAAAACAACCCATAAAATCTGAATGGATATTATTTTCACTTTTTAAAAACTTCTCTTATGTTTTTCCTTCCTATCCATGGTTTTCTTTCTTTATCCTTAGTTTCAATTCCTCATACACAAAATAACTAATATGTAAACATGTTAAACATAAATGATCAAGGACAACTTTTATTAGACTGTTTACCACTAAGAGTGAGAAGGGAGGAGGGTAGAAAATTGTGTTTTGTGCAAGGGAATGAATGTTAATAAAAAAAAAACTTTTGGGGCAGCTAGGTGGCACAGTGGATAGAGCACGGGCCCTGGAGTCAGGAATACCTGAGTTCAAATCCGACCTCAGACACTTATTACCTAGCTGTGTGGCCTTGGGCAAGCCACTTAACCCCATTTGCCTTGCAAAAACCCTAAAAAACTTTTATAACATGCATTTGGGAAAATAAAATAAAATACCAATCAAAAAAAGGGAGAGGGCAGAGGAGGCGGGGTTGGAGGGAAGGACTGGTCTTCCTCCAATCAGTTGCTCCTGTACCAGAAAATATACAATAAATATGGCACTTTATCCTGACAAAGACTTGAACTTTACTTGTGGAAAAGAGCATCAGAAGGGGTGCAATTTGTAACTTATTTTGAAGTGATGAAATGTTCTGAGTTCTCTCATTGTTCTTGTAGAAAAAAATATTAATTATCTCTGATAAAAACTGTTGGGAGAAATGGAAGCTAGTATGGCAGAAACTTGGATTAGACCAACATTCACACCCTATACCAGGATAACATCAAAATGGGTACAGGATTTAGACATAAAAGACAATATTATAAGCAAACTAGGAGATCAAGGAATAGTTTAACCTGTCAGATCTATGGAAAGGGAAGCAGTTTATGACCAAGGAAAAGATAGTGAACATCATAAAAACAAATTAGATAATTTTGATTACATTAAATTTAAAAGCTTTTGCACAAACAAAACCACTTTAACCAAGATCAAAAGAAATGTAGGAAATTGAGAAACAATTTTTACAACTAGCATTTTGACAAAGGACTCATTTCTAAAATATACAGAGAGGGGCAGCTAGGTGGTGCATTGGATAGAGCACCAGCCCTGGAATCAGGAGGACCTGAGTTCAAAGCTGGCCTCAGACACTTAATAATTATCTAGCTGTGTGACCATGGGCAAGTCACTTAACCCCACTGCCTTAAATTAAAAAAAGAAAGAAAAGAAAACCTAAAATATACAGAGAACTGAGTCAAATTTATAAAAAAAGAAAAAGCCATTTCCCCAGTTGACAAATGGTCAAAGGATATGCAAAGGCAATTTACAGATGAGGAAATCAAAGCTACCCATAGTTTTATGAAAAATTGCTCTAAATCATTACTGATAAGAGAAATGCAAATTAAAGCATATCTGAGGTACCATCTCTCACCTATCAGATTGGCTGATATGATCAGAAAGGACAATGTTCAATATTGGAAGGGATGTGGGAAATCTAGGACACTAATACATTGTTGGTGGAGCTGTTAACTCATCCAACCTTTCTAGAGAGCAATCTGAAATCATGCCCAAAGGGCAATAAAAATGTGCATAGCCTTTGATTCAGCAATACCACTATTGGGTCTATACCCTCAAGAGACCATGAAAAAGAGTAAAAACATCACTTGTACAAAAATATTCATAGCAACCTTGTTTGTGGTAGCAAAGAATTGGAAATCGAGTGAATGTCCATCAGTTGAGGAATGGTTGAACCCCTTGTGGTATATGCATGTTATGGAACACTATTGTTCTATTAGAAACCAAGGGGGATGGGAATTCAGAGAAGCCTGGAAAGACTTGCATGAACTGATGGTTTTGAGCAAAATCAGAATCAGAAGAACATTGTACACCCTAACAGCAACATGGGAAGTGATGATCAACCTTAATGGACATGTTTAGTCCATCAATGCAATAATAAGGGACAATTTTAGAGTACCTGTGATGGAAAATACCATCTGTACCCAGAGAAAGAACTGCAGAGTTTAAACAAAGACCAAAGCCTATTACCTTCCATTTTTTTCAAAGTCTTATGCACAACATATTTTTGCAGTCTCTAACATTTTATTTTCTCCTCAAGGATATGTTTTCTCTTAACACATTCAATTTTGATCAATGTATAGCATGGAAACAATGTAAAAATTATCAGACTGCTTTCTGTGGGACAATGGGGAGAGGGAAGGGAGGGTGGGGGGAAAAACTGTAGAATTCAAAACCTTACAAAAAATGATAGGAAGAAACTACTATTGTATATAATTGGAAAATTAATAAAATGTTTTTAAAAAGCAAAAGAAAAAATATCTTAAAAGCAAACCCAAAATTCAATTTATGTTCAAAATGTTCCCTACTCTATCAAAATGGAATAATTTATATTTTTGAAGCACTGACTGCACTTGGTTTTGTTAATTCTCAAATGAACTTAGAAATATAGGGCATTCTAGATATCTATATTTGCATTTTATTCTCCAACTGGGTTGAGACTAAACTAAATTGCCCTAACTAAATTTTTGTCTTAAAAGCCTAATTCAGTATTTTGTAAACAGTAGGCACTTAAAAGTTGGCTGAATGAATTCCCCAAAAGACTGAATTTTTTATTCAAACAGTCTCAATAGTGGATCCAAATAATCAAGTTGTAATAGAGCTCCTCATACATGTGACTATTCCTTTTCCAGAACAAGAGTTGCATGGTATAACTGACTGCCTTCCTCCAGCTTTAATCCAGATATGGCTCAGAAAAGGAAATATCATTATCAGCTGCACCACAGGCAGCATAATTAACTACCCATTATGGAAAACAGAATTGTCTAAACAGATCCTATATCCCAATGGACTTTGCCCTTCTCAGTGCAATTAATATCCTGTAGGGTTGGCTACAGACCACCCCACCCTTCGGTCATTCTATGTGAGTTCTGAGGAAGGAGACCACAGAACAGCATCCATCCTTTGAATACCTAAACCAGATGGACTGTGTCCCTAGAAATAGATAAGTACAGAATCATCCAATGCTTGGCTGACAAAAACAACTTTTTTTTTCTGATATGTGTCTCTAGTGCTTTTGTCAAAGGGCCTTCTATGTTCACAAATGTCATTGTCTATACCAATATAGGCCCCACATTCTACAAAATCAATGCTAAAAGGGTAACACCAATGCTTTGTCTGTCTTCCCTCTTCCACCCTCAAACTATAATCTAGAGGGTTCAGAAAGCTTTGCTCTCCCTGATGCCCTTGATTTTTTGGTTCTATAAACTGATTCCCATTTTTACTAAAGTGGGGGGGTATCTAGAGAGTGATCTGGAAAGGAAAGAGGTTATCTAGTTCAACTTCTTACATTTTCTGAGGACCCAAGACTCGTAACTTGCAGAGCTTAGAATTTGAACCCAGGTCATGTGGAAGGAATTCTCAATTCCTTTACCAATATCCTAGTAGGAAGAAGCTTAGAACTGAGCAGATAAATTAATAATTTGATGCTAGATATACCTCCATTGTTGAACAGCAGAGCAATGAAGAAAAGGTTAGAACTAAAATAATAAGGATCTTAAACTAAGATGTCAGAGACAATTTCCATGTCTAAATAGACTTCCCTATCAGAAACAGGTAATCAAGCAAGAGTCCTTCTAAAGAGTTTTTTTTTTTAATGAAAATACCCTTTCTTCTGAGCTGGTTTGGTCTCTGCCCTGCTTGAAAGAGAGTGGACCTTCAGTCCCATAGTTTTCACTTTACAGAGATAGGTAAAGGAGTTCAGTTTCTAAGAGGAATAAAGTTTATCTATTCAGCATTGGCAGTAGTTTGTGAAGCAGTATGGGGAAGAAGAGGAAAGCAAAGTAAGATGAATGGATATAAGAGAAAAGGGATAATAACCATCTACTCTGACAACAATTATTTTTTTTCTGGCCTTTACTGGAAGGGCTTTTCCTCCTCCTTTTCACTCTATTATAAAAAAAAACAAAACACAAACACATACAGAGGGATGTTGCAACTTCCTTTGTCTTGAAAGAGCATTCAGGAAAAATAGGCATAACCCCACTGTTTCACTTTCCCATCTGCACCAACAGTTGGTTAGATGTGTCTCCAAATCTCTTCTACTCAATCCTCCTCAAGAAGCCAAAACCGAAGAACAAGAAAGGAGAGAGGAGAAAAGTTTGGTGGCTATTTCTTCCTCCGAGCTCTCCTTTTCAGAGCAGCCTTTCTGCTCACTTTAGTTCCAAAGCAAAGCTAGGGTAAACCCTACCTAAGACACACTTGCCTCAAAGAAACTATTCTCTAATGTAACAGAGAAGTGCTTTGTTGGGTCAGAACCAGGATTAAAATAACTACTCTAACCCACAGCTTTTATCCCATCATTCCCCTTTTCCCAACCCCTCCCTGGTTCTGGGAAGACAGGACCAAATATCAAATATTCTTCATATGTGCAAAGCCCTAAACAAGAAGAGAGGGTCCCTGACTGTAGAAATTATAACACAAGAGATTATAACACAAGTGATCAGAAGCATAACAACCATTACTGCCCTATTCCAATTTTCTTGCACTACTTTCCTCCACAAACCTTATGATCCAAGTACATTGGCCTACTTGCAGTGTCTGAAATAGGACACTCCCTCTTCCATCTTCATGTCTTCACACTGGCTAATCCACATGCTTAGAATGCTCTACCTACTCACCTCTGACTTTTTGGTTTCCCAAACTCCCTCCAAGATTCAGCTCAAATCCCAACTTCTACAGGAAATCTTTCCTAGACTCTCTCTCTCTCTGTCCCTTGATGCCTTCCCTTCCTGGACTCCATTCCATCTACTTTGTTTATATCTTGTTCTATCTAGTTATTTATATGTTGTTTCCCCCACCTGGAATGAGAGCTCCTAGAAGAGTTTTTATTTGTTTTATTTTTGCCTTTTTTTTTTTTTGATCCCCAGCACTTGCTACAGAAGTGGCAAGGAACCACAGAAAGCTCTTAAAAATACTTGCTGACTGACCTACTCTTAGCCAAACTCTACATGTCTTTGGATGTCCCACCTCTGAACCTACTGACTTACCCTTCTCTGCTGAAATCCTAACCACCCTTCAAAAGCCCAGTTCAAATAGTAAATATCAGACTTTCCCAACCACCTCAAAGGTAAATGATCTCTCCTACCTCTTAATCCTATTCAGCAGGCAATGGGAAAAACCCTGAAGGATCCAAAATAGAGATTTTATTCTATATAACTATATGGAAGATGAGAGTAGAAAAAGGGGGGGGGAGACAAAGTAATTAAGTAGGCTTAAAAGTTTTCTATGTTCATGGATCCCTTTTTTGTGAAACCAGTGGATCTCAGAATAATTTTTTAAAGCATAAAATAAAATACACAGATAACTAAGAAAACTATGTTGAAATGAGGTTATCAATTTTTAAAAAATTTACTCAAGACTAAGAATCCCTGATGTAAAGATAATAAAGGTCTAAAGAGGCAGCAGGACCTCTAGAGAGGCAGCGGGTCTTAGAATAAGAGAAACCTAGATTCAAATTCTGAATTTGACACTCCTGGCTATGTGATACCTTGGGTAAGCCATTCAATCACTGAGTGCCCCAGGCAACTCTCAAAGACTAAGTTGCAGAGCAGGTGCCATCTGCATTGATAGAGGGAGGAATTTTCTTACTGGTATATTAACTAATCCAAAGGTCTCCCCACCCATACAGAACTTGTCTATTGATTGGATTCCTGGGTTAACTAGGAGAATGATGAGGAAAATAAAGTAAAGAGAAGGAATAGGGAATTTTTTAGTGAGGAGAAGAGATTAGATATGTTGAATGTAATATTCTGGTAACACATTCATGCTAACAGAAATGCAGAACTGAAACTCAAAAGAGAGTTTGGGACTAGAAATATTGATGTGGGAGTCATATACACAAAGCTAGAGGAAGGGATCAAATTGCCAAAGGAAATAAGAAAGAAGAGAAGAGGGTCAAGGCAGGGTCTTCAGAAACACCCAATTTTGAGGTTGGGAAGAGGAAACTGAAGGAAGTGGTAGGAGGAAAACCAGGAAAATGTGTTATTTCAGAAGGGAGGAGGAAATACCAAGAAGGAAAACTGAGAAAAGACCAATAGATTTGACAATTAGGAGATCCCTGGTTTCCTTGGAAACAGCAGTTTCTCTAGAGTACTAGAAATGAAAATCAGATTCCAAAGGGCTAAGGAGAGACCAAGTAAAACTAAGTAGTCTGAAGTTCCACATCAGGTGAAAGCTAGTCCTTCGAGGAATTTGGCCTGGGAGAGAAATAAAATGATTCCTTCAAGGTATATCAGAATCAAAGGAAGGTACAGGATGGAAATGAACTTCAGAAGTCAGAGATGACCAGGGAAACAGAGTCTCTCTTAGGAATTCAGAAAATTGAATGAAGAGCATTTCTTATAGCATTTTATACACAGTAAATAGAATATAAATATTTGAAAATTAAATGAAAATACAAAACAGAGAGGAGAAATAACAATGATCAAGCAAGCAGGGATTTATGAGGAAAACCTGGATGTGTCTTCATACAGCTCACAGCAAGAAGAAACACAAATTATTATGTAGACTCAACCTACCTGTCCTAAGGACAAAGCAAATGCCAAACCTCCAGGACTGCTAATTAATTTTTTCATGATTATTTAGCTAAGTAGCCTGCTACAGAAATAGCAGAAAGAGGGTACTCTGTGCTCAGTTTCTGAAAAAGGTCAAAGCTTAGTTCTTATAAATTCTTCCCATCTCAAAAAACAGTGGTAATACACAGGATACAAGGTCTAGAGGATGACATTGGTTCTGGGTTTGCTCCCAGCAATTAGTCCTCTTCCAAACATGGGTAAGGAGATTGGGGTTGGAAAGAGAGAAGTATTTAAAGTGGAGCTAAAGTTGAGGACAGGAATAGAGAAAATTGCATAAAAGACAACTAAAACCAATACATAATAATACAATAAAGATGAATCATAGGCCTGCTTATAAGCTACAAATCTAAGTGTTCAGTAATCATAGACATTACTTAGGCCTCATTTTTCTTTTTGAAAAATAGAGAAGAGAATGTCTTTATCCTTCTGGAAACCAAAATATTTTATACAAGGTTATGGGCTGTTTTCTTTCTGCAGAAGACTACACTCGTAAAATATACCTAGTTCCCAATCAGTCACTTACTCAATTACTCCAATTTTGAGGTGAGGGGATAAGTCAGCTCTACTTTCTCCTATCTTTTTTCATTAATAATAATTTATAAGATATTTTTTATACACACATTAACTCATCTTCACAATACTTTTTTATAAAAGTGCAAAAAAATTATCCCCATTTTACATGACAGATAGGAAATTAGAGCTAAAAAGATTAAATAATTAAAAATAATAATACATGAAATTTAAAAATATTAAATCAATTGTACAGCATTGTCTTGCACCAAATAAGAAATCAATCTCCCATGTCTACAATATCTATTACATTAAGATAAGAATTCCTCAACTTTTTTTGTTTCATAGATACCAACTCTGATAGTCTGATGATGATCATGGACTGCTTCTCAAAATGTTGTTTTTAAATGAATGAAATAAAATACATACAATAACAAGGAAAATCAAGTATAGTGAAGTACAGTTGTCAAAGTTTTTTAAAAAAATAAATTCACACTCCATTGCCTTGCAAACCCTGCCCCTCAAAAAAAAAGAAACAGGAGCTATTAAAACATTCTTAAGGACCTCTCTAGCTGAACACTGTCTTAAAAAAAAAAAAATAAGTTCACAGTTCCTAGGTTCAAAAGTCCTGCTCTAAAGATGTGAGAAAAATGATAAACTGACTACTCTCCTCCATGAGCCCTATTTCACAGAGGGGGAAGAAATATTAAGCCCAGAGAGATTTGGAAAGATCAAGAGCAGTTAAGCCTTGATCTCAAAGTGCCTAATATTCCCACTCAGACAGAAGACAAGAGTTATTTTTATCCATTGTTAACCTACAGATCCATGTTATAGTTGGATTAAAAATCAAAATTCTAGGGGCATCTAGGTGGCACAGAGGATAGAGCACCAGCCCTGGAGTCAGGAGTACCTGAGTTCAAATCCGGCCTCAGACACTTACCTGTGTGGCTTTGGGCAAGCCACTTAACACTATTGCCTTGCAAAGAAAAAAAACATCAAAATTCTATCTTAAAAGTTCAAAAAGTGAAGGAAGAGGCTGGGAGAAAGACATAGGATCTAGGGAAAAGTCATTCAATTTGCTATAGCCTTAGTAATAATAATAATAATAATAATAATAATAATAATAATAATAACTTAGTATTTAAATAGTTCCTTGATATTTGCAAAATATTTTTATATTTATTATTTCCTCTTATCCTCCCAATAACCCTGTTCAATGAATGCTATTATCACCTCCATTTTACAGATGAGGAAACTGAGGCTAAGAGATTTGCCCAACTTGTACAGCTAACAAAGAGTCTAAAGTGGGATTTAACTCAGACCTTTCTGATATGGGGTTAAGTGACTTGTCCAAGGTTATACAGCTAAGTATCAGTGTCTGAGGTTACCTTTGAACTCAGGTCCTCTTGGCTCCAGGGCTGGTGCTCTATCCACTGTGCCACCTAGGTAGTTACTTTTAAGAAACAAAAGGACTTTAAAATTAGATTAATACTAATATTACAGGAATCATTGTTACCAAGGTAACCGATCTGATCTATGCTATCTAATCCCTCATCAGTACCTTTCAAGTAAGCAAAACCTATACTATTAAGTGGTTTGTCCAGTGGAAGGGATGAAAGTGCACTATACAGAGTATGGACAAGACCTGCAAGACTAACATTTTTCAAATAAGGAAACTGACATCTCAGAGACAGACAGGATTTGCCCAAAGTCATCCAGGTCATTAATGGTAGAAAACAAAATTCTAGTCTGCATACTCCCTCATAATCCAGTTGTTCCTTCCACTACATCAGCTATCTGCCTACACTCTCACCTAATTTCCTTTATGATCAATGGTATACATTTTCTGCAAAGTTATTATTTTTATCCTGCTCATTCGCAATTTTGACCTCAATAGCTTGGTTATCAGTCCACATGAATTTATCAGGAAGCCCTCTTCCACTACTATTTTGACACTCAAAAGTGAGGTCCAGCAGGTAACTTTGAAGCAACTAATGGGAGAAATAATGTACAGCAGAACCACTAAGAGGTAGTATGGGAAATATTGAGGCATAATAGAAAGAGCACTAGGTAAGAAGTCCAAAGACTTGAGTTGTCTTAATTCTTCCCTTTTTTGCTGTGCCAATACGTATAATTTATTCACCTTTCTGGGGCTCAGTTTCCTCCTCTGTCAAACCAGTTTGTTGGATTACATCACCTATAAGCTCCCTTTCCAGCTCTGACAACCTTTGATTCTGATGTTCTGTCTACTCCTTCTAAAACCTTGTGACTGATGGTATACATTTGTCTGCAAAGGTATTGTTTTTTCCAGTTTCCAAGGAGAGGAAGGGTGTCTCTGCTGTTGAAGTAGAAAAAGACAAGCCTTTGAAGGAAGCAGAGAGGAGAGGGGAAACCTTGAGGGGCACTTGTGGTCAGGAACCAATTACAAGAACAAGAACCTAGTTAGGAAGAACAAAGGTGCCAATCTGAGTCAGCAGATGGGGTGGGGGAGGTAAGAGAGGCTGCTCTGAAGTCTCTTTTCTGGGTAGTCTTTAGATCCACTCAGAAGAAACAGAAAATATTTTCATAGGGAGAAAGAGCAACTTTGAATGATGGTGATGATGATGATGAAGAAGAATAGCATTTGTATAGTGCATTAACATTTGCAAAATACTTTTTACATGTTTTTTAATTTGATCCTCTCAACAACCCTAAGAAGGAAATGCTTTAATATCCCTATTTTCAACCTGTTAGAAGCACTTGCCCACACACAGCTTCATACACTGTCAAAGAATTCCCAGCTCTGATCATGATGTGCTGCTAGTAGAGTAAGAGTCATGCTCCTGGGGAAGCCACCCCCTCTATGGGAACAGCATCAACATCCTACTTAGAGTACTTGCCCCTCCAGGCACTCCTCCCCTGCCCAAGAGACTAACTCATTCAGCTGACATTTACTGAGCTGATATAACCTCTCATAAGTACAGCACTTAAGTTTCCAAAGGATTTTTACATCCATTCTTGCACTAAATCCTTACTTCACAAAAAGGCTAGCAGGCTACAATAGATTAGGCATTTTCTACCATTTTTATAGAGGGAGGCAGACAGGTAAGATGATTTGCCTGAGGTTAAACACTCAGAGGATCAATCATATAAGGTTTTTAAGCTAGAGAGAGACCATGAGGATCTAGGCCAGAGCCTCTTAGCCAGGGGGGTTCTTAGACAGATTTCTTAAGGTCTGTAAATTTGGTAAGGGTAGAGAGTTACATCTTTATTTTCATTAATTTAGCATTTCCTTCAATTATGAATGTAAGCCAACAACACATTATTTTTGAAAAAGAGTTCCTAGACTTCACCAGTCTGTCAAAGGAATCTAAGACATGCAAGCTTAAGAAACTCCTTCATTATACAAATGAGGAAACTGAGGCCCATATGGAAAATGATTTGCCCAAGGTCACAAAGGCAATAGACAACAGAGTCAACATTCAAACTGGAATCCTCTAGATCTTGGCAATTGATGACATGATGGAGCTAAGACTGAAATGCTAAATCCAGTGTTCTCTCAGCCTAGCAGAAAACTTATTATTTACTGAAGGGGGCCTGGGGAAAAAAGAAAACATCCTAAGGGCCCACAAAGGTACAGTACATAAGTATTCCTGAAATCTGAAAGTGGTCCATTTTCAATTCTAGGAATAAGATGATGGAAGAAGACATGATTTCATGGAGAATGCATTCTAATATCAGAGACACTAAACAGATCTGAGTTGAATTTAAATTCAGTGAATTTCAAAATAGTGGTAGAATCTTCCATTTGGATTCCAAAAATCAGTATCACAAGTTTAAGATGGGCAAAGCATGGGGAGAAATTAGTTTGTCTGAAAAAGGTCAGAGGAGTTTATTAGACAAGTTCCACATATGATAATATTGTGACATGATGGACAAAAAAAGCTAATGAATCTTGGGGTGAAATAGAGGAATGGATTCTAGAAATAAGGATTCAATAGCTCCCATGGAGTATTATGACCAATTCTGGGTACCACATTTTGGGAAGGACATTGCTAAACTACAGCAGGGTGACCAGGATGGTCAAAGACCTTAAGTCTATACCAAATGCAAACTGGCTTAAAGAGCAAGGGGATGTTTAGCCTAGAGAAGATTCACAAGCCACACTATTTATCTTCAAATATTTTTAAGACTCATCATGTAGAGGAAGAGTCAGTCTTGTGTAGAGGAAAGAACAATTACAATGGGTGGAAATTGGAAAGAAGCAAATAAAGGCTTGTATAATGAAAAACTTCATTAGAGATTAATGCAACCCGAAAGTGGCTGAAGCTGCCTGGGGAGAGAGCAGGCATCCCTTATGGAAGATTGTCAGATTTAAAGCTCGGAGACACTTGTCAGACATAAAATAAACGGCATTCTTTTTTCCAGGTACAGATTTCAATCTAAATTGGTCATTTGAGGTCCCTTCCAACTCCAAAAGTCAGTGAATGATGGAATAGGTCAGTTTGTAAGAATGAACAGACCACTAACTCAAGATCTCAGTGATACAATAGGTGAGGACAAAGACTTTTCATTCCAGATTTGTTGACCTAAGAGATATGAGCAATATGAATGACAGTTCATGATCTCAAGGGGCGTTGGGGTGGAAGAGATAGAGAGAGGGATTGGTATCAGGACTAACACCAATAGAGAGACAGAATACAAAAAGTACATTAGGAAGATATAGAGAATACAAAGAAAATTTAGAAGAGGGAAAATTTTGTTATTTCAAATAAGAAGGGAGCAGCCTTCAAAGGATCATAGATTTTAGAGTGGAAAGAGACTTTCCACATCACAAAAAAGGAAGAGGGTGTTGTGGAAGATGGGAAAAGAGGAGAAAAACTTGAAGAAGGAGAAGAGGAAGAGAAAGAACATGGAAGTGGGAAAGTGGGAACAGCAAATATGTCACTTTGGCTAGAATTTAGGGAAGACTTAACAAAGTTCTAGTTGGAAAAAGGAGGATGGGGCCAGTTGTAGCCTGGCATTCAACTAATAAGGAATTTGCTCAGTAAGCAATACAAAATCATTGAAAGTTAAGTAGTGACAGAATTAGAGCTGAGCTTTAAGAAAATTCATCTGGCAACATTTCAAAAAAAGTGGGAAGAATCTGAGGAATCATAAATTTAGGACTAGAAGAAAAGTCAAAGGTCCTTGAGTTTAATCCCTTCATTTTATAGAGGGGGAAACTTCTCCAGAGAGGTCAGGTAACTTCTCCAAGGTCACATAGGTAATAAGTAGTAAATCTAAAAGGAGTCCTTACATTGTAGCTGAGACTTGAATGGGGTAGAAATGAAAAAGAAAAACTTTTCTGCTCTGGCCACAATTAGCTGTAAAGAAGTTGCAAACATCAGGCTGATGATAATGTCAGAAATTTCATGCTCAGGTTATCATGAGCCTTCTGGCAATTACTTGTTGTTCTTGTTCTTTTTGTTTCTTCTCCAAGAGGAGAAGCCTGACAAGAAGGAAAGTCAGCTAGAAGGAAAAAGGAGAGATGGGACTGATCCTGACCAGGGGCATTCCTCATAACATAGCTCTCATTTTCAGGAGTCTTCCCCTATTCCCAGCCCCTAGAAGACCACCCTTTATACTATTTTTATTCCCTTAAATATACAAACCTCACTGTTTTTTCACTAGAAAATCCCAATTTTCAGAGAATAATATAGAACCATTAGACCTTTGAACCAGGATCCTTTCTCTGAAAGTTCACCCTTCAGCTAGATCTCAAGATGAGTCCAATATTCATCTGCCTCTACTCCCAAGTCTACAGAATTGCTTCCTTAGTTCATAAGGTTAATAGGGTCAAATGGCTTTACCTCAGATTAAACTCTATCTGTTGTCAGTTCTTCCCAAAATAGGATTTAGGAAGCTGAGATATAAATTTAGTAGTGAAGCCTTGTTTCTAGAGCTTTCCCATCTTGATCGGAGTTTTCTCACCAGCTAATGAAATATTTACTGATACATTGTTATTCTCCCCTACCTCAACCAATTCCCACAAAAGGGAGACAGTAAAGCAAAACTAACCCTAGCAGCATAAGTTCTCTGGAGAACAAAGAAACACAGCAGAAATGGATGCCAGACCCCCTCCACAAGTTATCCAATGGTTTGTTTCTCTCCTTTCTGGATATTAACATCAGAGATACAATCTGCCAGTTGAATATCCAGATCATAACCCTGGGAGAAGAGGAGAGAGGGAGGACAGTAAATTAGTTTTTCATTCCCTACTCAATAATCCTCAATGACTCCCTGCTTCCTATCATATCCAGGCCAAACTGCTTTCTATTACCTGTTCCCCCTTCTCATGTTCTCAGTAATCTATTGTGACCTTATTTCCCATGATTCCCCTAAATGGATCATCTTTCTGCTTGGTTCTGTCTCCTCACTGGCCCCTAAGTACTCATTCTATGCCTTTGTTCTTATTTCCCCCACCTATCCAAATCCTCTCACTGTCTAGGTCAAGTTCTGTTCTTTCAGTGAATCCTTCCCTGAATACTACTCTTTGAGGATTTCCTCCTACATTTATAAATTTCTCCTGCCTGATTCAGTACTTCTTTATATACGATCTTACAAGAACTCCTATTTCACCAATTAAGCATATTTCCTGAATTGGATTATGAACTCCTTGAGGACAGTGTCTCCTTTTGTAACCCTTGCATTTCTAGGTCTAATAAATGCCTACTAATTAATTCAGATATTCATCCAGATGGCTTCTCTAACCTTTGATACCCAACTCTCCATTCTGCCTACTCCACCCCACTTCTCTAATCACACCCTTGCTGGAGAATGATTTAAAGCTAATCCAGAGTAGTCACCAAGGTAACCATAAGCAACTGGTCAGACAGGGACCCCCTTCATCTTGGCAGGGAAGGAGTAGAGAAGATGGCAAATGGGGGAGGAGTACAGAGGCATTTATCTATTCCTTCACCAATAGACACTTAATGGCAAACATATAAGACTAAAAAGAAGAGAGCTTGTCTTGACCTCAAGACAAGATTCTTACTTAGATCCCCTGGGGAAAGGAAGGAGTCTTTTCAGCAATCTAAACATGAGGAACTTAAAATTAAAATTCTCTTTTCTAATCACCCATCCCCAAATGACTGGGAGAAACTTTCTGGTACTCTCTGTGCCTGAATAGAGATAGCGGATGGAGAAAAAGAAGAGATGGAGGGGATGCACCCTTTGTATTCTTCTTAGCAGAGTACCTCAGTCTGGGCATGAGCTTAGAGAGGATGATTCTTTCAAACCAAACTGCATTCCTGGGATGCTCTAAGTTCCAAGAACATGACTTCCAATTCCAGGGAGCCCTGAGCCTTTGGAGGGTTGGGGGGACCCTGAGATGGCAAAGAGCCAAACCATGATGTCCTTCAAAAGGTAGATCAGGACTTTTTACACACAGAAACCTTCCTTCCATGACTCTTAGGATGTCTTCTCCTGCTGAGTCCTGTGAGGTTTCTTCTAAGAACTACAAAAACAAGGGAAGGAGGCCCAGGTTGGGGGAGAGAGGAGAGGGGAAAACTATTCCAAGGGCAGGGGCCAGTGCACAGGCTCCTTCTGGCAGAGTTAAAAATAAACTCTTAGCACTCCCTGCCCTGCCCCTCCCCTCCAGAGGCCAATGAGCCTTGGCAGATAAATCTCTCCCTTCAGAGGAAATGAGGCCCCAGGGGTGGTGGGGTAGCACTGGAGACAGGGACAAACTATACAATTTTAGCTGAAGGCAGAGAGTACTGAATTCTAGCCTCCTGTCTACCAGTCATCCAACTCAAACCTTAATCACAGGACAAGTCTATAGAATACCTCTAGAATTCTACTACAATTAGCAATGCCAACACCTGCTCCAGAAATCAAACTAAAAAAGAATTTACCCTAACCTGGCACCAAAAGGTCATTCTAAACACTAGTAACTGGCACCACCCAGATTCTTAAACCCCAGTCAGGAGGAGGAAGGGGGAGGTGCTACAGCAGCACTTGGCCCAGTGATAGGGAGACTTTTGGAAGCCAGGCAGATGGGATGGTACTCAGAGAAAACTTCTGCAACAGAAACCTGACAGGCCCCTATGACGCATGAATCAGGCAGCACCATGCCTGGGCCCAGTTATTCTTGGAAGCCATCAAGATGAGGTCACACTCTGAGAGCTGTAACCTGAAGCCCCATTCCATGGTAGTGGTGAAGAAAGTTGGGAGCAGACTCACAAAGCGGGCACCTTCCTCAGGGAGCAATTCTAATCCAAAGAGCAGTTGGGGTAAGGCAAAGTCCCCCAGGTTCTCAACCTCCCCACTGCAAATCCTTCCTGGCAGAGGAAGTCTATTCAGGGTGCAAGTTATAGAGTAGAGACTGGCACAGCTGAAAGTTCTACCTTCCTTCCAACCAATCATTCTCCTCTTCTTCCTCCTCTCATCTGACCTTCCTTTAGGAGCACTTGAGGAGACAAGGCAGACCCAATCAGTCTTTTCAACAAAGCTTGTAAGGAGAGTACCAACCACATGGTTCTCTTCCCAGCTTTCAGGGTTGTGACTTGGCCCAACTCTACTCCATGAGGTCAGGTGGGGAGAACAGGAGAAAAGAAGGGAAAGAGGCAGAGGGAAAGGGACAATTCAGCAGCCTGGCAGGAGGTGGCCCAGGAGTGAAATCTCAGGAGCCAGGCTGTCAGAGAAGACTGCAGTGGTGGCAGATTTATTTTTAGCTGGCTGGGACAGAAGGGGGCGAGTAAGACAGTCCCTCAGCCCTGGGCATAATGCCAGACTGCAGATGTCCAGTGGGTTGGGAGCCCCATAACAATCTGGTTATCGGAGCAACAGAACAGTGGTTAATATACACACATATATACATGCATATATACATATATACATACATACACCCTCAGAGGAAATCAGTTCTCATGAACTGACATGGTACAAGACAAGGCAGAGTCCTAAGCCAGAGTGACATCCAAAAAGGTTAAGTGGCCAAAGATTCCCTTCCTGTCTTAAGTCCAACAGAATGATACCCTTGATTCTTCCTTACTAGGACATCTAGATGCAACATCTAGGTTGCAACTTCATAGTCACTTCAGGGAACAGAGACAAGAATGGACCAGTCAACATCGGAGTCCTCAGGATAATGTAATTGGTTCTTAGAGTTGCCCTCTAGTCCAGCCAGTTTCTGATTTAAAAAAAATTCCTTCTAAAACATCACCATTAAAGGTGGCCAAGTCACCTTCATCTGAAGACCTCCAATGTGGTTGTGTCACCCTCACCTCCAATCTAGAGCAGCCCATGACTATCCAAGGTATATCCAAGGTAGACCATCCCACTTGGGACCAGCTTGGATTGTTTGAGGTTTTAGGGGGGTTTTTTGCATCAAGTTTAAATCTGCCTCTCTTCAACATCCACCCATAGCTCCTAATTTTGTCTTCTAGTTCCAATCAGTTCTAACTAGTTCTAATCTCACTTCTAAAAAAACATTCTTTCAAATATTTGAAAACATATATCTAGTACCCCAAAGTCTTTTCTGCTCCAGGCTATACATCCCAATTTCCTTCAACTGATCTATCCTGCTTTCCTTCTTCATCCCCAACTTCTTTAGAAAAAACACAGAAATGTTGGGGACTTTGATTGGGGGGGATTAAGAACTAAGTTTTCCCTACTCATACTTCATACCTCCTCATACCTCTCCTCATACTCCACACTAGCTGATAGCCTATTCTTTGATCTAAAAATCATGGTACACCATTCAGAAATGAATTCATGACCAACAACTGATCTTATATTACTCTATATTCCCCACTCGCTCATCTCTGAATCTGAAGGTTAAAATCAAGATTTAACTTTAAGACCAAGTTGTAACCCACTTAAAGAGATGGACTACATGAAACCTGGGATCAGAAGACTGTGATGAAAGGTATTTTTCTTCTTTCCCCCTCTGCCCAGGGTCACTAGAGATCTTCATGGTCCATCTGGAAAACCAAGAATTCCACAAGACACAGAATCCCATCTGCTTGTCTAGACAGTCCAATTCTCCTTGTCAAGATCTTCTAAATTTATTTTACATAAGAATTTGGCAGATGGGTAGGAGTGGAGTGGGGGCAAGAAAAGGAGAATAGAAATACCATTTTTTAAAAACATATAAGCCAGGTATCAAACGCAAAATTTACCAGATTAAAATACATTTGAGAAATATTTAACAAAATAAAAATACAACAGATCATAATGTTAACACCTATTACTAGAGTGATCTAATGGGATATTAATTATTAATTAAATTGTTAATTATTAATATACAATTAATCTATTAATATAATGAGGCAGTTTAGGTAGTATAGTAGATAGAGTATTAGCTCTGGAGTCAGGAAAACCTGAGTTCAAATCCAGCCTTAGACACTTAATAGCTGTGTGACGTAGGCAAGTCACTTAATTGTGTTTATCTCAGTTTCCTCATCTGTAAAATGAGCTGAAGAGGAAATGACAAGCCACTCCAATATCTTTGCCAAGAAAATTCCAAATGGGGTCACAAAGAGTTGGACACAACTGAACAATAACAAATTAATATAATCTCTTAATAAAACATGTTTTGAGTCAATATGCAACCTGTAGGGATCCTTATGCTTTAATAGGCTCTATATTTCTATTTAAGTTTTGACATCACTGATATAAGTGCTTACTCCCTCAGAGTTTCCATCCACACCACTGGTAGAAGACAATTACTAAAGTGGTCATATTCCCAAAGCACAGAAGCCTTTCCTAAACCAAACCAAAAACCAAGGGATAAATGTTCCCAATTCCTTCACAATTGTTAAAGCCTGATCCTCTGAGAAAAGAAATATTTTATTTCTCTAGACACTCAATGATATCTGTAGCCTTGATTCTTCAGTCTAGAGCCCGCTGTTAGTCTCCTATCTTTCAAATCCATCTATCCTGGATGTTTGCTGGAGATTAAGTCTCAAGCACCACCAGAAAAGCAATGAGAAGTCTTAACCTGGATCCTGTGTCACAGGATGCCGACAACTCAACTATATCAGAAGAAAACCAGAAACAGATCTGACCTACTTACAACAGAATTTTGATCTCAAAAAATTAAACAAATGGAAGGGTCTCATGCAAAGCTAAACACTATTGTCCTCCTCTAAATGGACCTCTGTCTTAAGGGCAGGAAAGGACAGAGAATGGGAATTTATATATCACATACCATTTGCTAGACACTACACCAAGCCCTTTTATAATAGATTGTCTCAGTTGATCCTCACAACAATCCTTTGAGGTAAGGACTATTATAATCCTCATTTCATAGTTGTAGAAACTGAGGCAAACAGAAGTGAAGTAATTTGTTCAGTGTCACAAAGATAAATTTCTGAGGCCCAATTCTGGGCCCACTCTGTCCATTGCACCACCAGGTGCCAATTGCTTGCAATCTTAACAATACTATTCCCTTTCCCCATATCCTGTATGCTGAAGATATAGAAATGAATTTAAATTGAAATGAATTTTATAAAATAGTCATCATCATTTGACCCTATCCAACCATCAGCACCCTCAGTTTTAGTCAAACCTCTGTCTTAAAAATGTGTTCACTCTCTCATTACCTAGAATAGCTCCCCTCACTTAGAATGCCTTCCTCTAAACTTAGCCAAGTCTTATACTCTTAACCTAAGGCTCAACTGAATCCTATCTTTCTAGGCTATATTCTGGATACTCTTCCTCTTTGAACAACCTATGGGAGATCATATTACATTATTTAGCATTTTAGGAATGTCTAGTCTCGTATTCTCAAAATGATCATTTATTGGGATGTAAGTTCCTGTGTATTCATGCTTGTATGTATGTAAATAGGTAGTTAGGTACATATTTAAGATTTTTTTTTTATATTTAGAAAAAGGAACTTTGAAAGGCTGGAAGTTAAGAAATTAGAGTTCTACTCCTTATTCAATTAACTCACTGTATGACCTTGGGTATGTCCCCACCTCAGTGGACCTCAATTTCTTCAGCTGTTAAATGGTTGGACTGGATGACCTATAAAGACCTTTGCAGTTCTAAATCTATGAAGCTATGGCTATCACTGAACATTTTAGTACTCTGAGATTATAGATTAAGATAAGGTGGCAACAATACTTTTTATTTCCATATAAAAATCTAAAGAAGGAAAAAACAAAGAGCTAGCTACAGAAAGAAATGATGGAAAAAGAAGAGAAACCACAAGTTCTTGTTTTCTCCAGTCTATGCCATGGGAAGACAAACAGAGATAAGGTATAACAACATTCTGGAACCCTATAGTTTATGAAGCAATAACATGCTTCAACTAATCAGAGGACTGGCTTTAATTAAGTGTGTCAACCTAGTGTACAAGAGTAATTACTACACAATAGGGGGAGGAGGAAAAGAGAGTAGAGCTGAGGAACCGGAGAACCCCATCTGGGAATATAATCAATTGAGGCATATTTGAGTTAGGACTAAGATTATCACCAAGCAGAAAAAAGAGGAGTTCAGGAGAATGGGTTTTAATCATTTTGTTACACACCAGCAGTATATCTTCAAATAAGTCACTTCACCTCCCAAGATAGCAATTCCTTTCATCTGTAAAACCAAGGGGGGCAGGGGAGAAGAGGGAATAGATCCTATGACAAGATTTTCACTAAAGATACCTTTCAATTTTAAAATGGTAGAATAAGAAATATTTAATGAAATTTACATGGGCTACACATCACTGAGGGAAATTTTAATATGTTGAAAACAATTCTAGGATTGATTTTTTGTGGAAAAGTTTTTTCAAGCTGCATTTGGAGTTTCCTATATGAACTTGGGAACTTGGGTAAGTCACTTAACTCTCCCTGGGTCTCAGGTTCTTCATCTGTAAAATCAAGGGGCTGGACATAAATGGCCTCTGAAGCTCCTTCCAACTCTAAAGTTATGATCCCCTGGAATTCTGGTTTAGAAACCACCTCAAACTTTGGACAATTTCCCATAACCTAATCAAGACTCTGACCTTGTGGGTTCCTCACCAACATTTCAAAGTAACATCTATGGTGAGAACAGTGTGTGTATCAGGCTCAAGGGGAGCATGCTTTAACAGTGGAAAATACCCTTTACCATCAGAGCGATGACTGAGGGGCCCAGGAGGGTAAAGTCAATGACAGGTGGGGGAGGAGCAAGAGTTTCAAAAAGGGGGAAAAAGTCCTAATCTCCTCTCTTCTGGGTGATGGGTCACCCTGTTTGAACCTCAGTTTTCTTGTCAGCAAAATAGAATACTTTCCCTACTAGATTCACAAGGGGGCTGCATGTAAAGCAATTTACAAACACTAAAACAGAATTTAAGTTTGAGAAATTTGCTGGGGAGAGGGGAGGAGAGAGGAGGAGGAGTAAAGGATGTTTTTAAGGACTAAAAGTCAGACCTTCTACAGCCCATAGTCATAAAATCAGGGATTTAGAGATAAAAAGGACCTCAGAAGTCATCTTAATCTAACAACTTCATTTTCAGATGAAGAAAACTGAAGCGACTTGCCCAAAGTCACAGAGCTGGGAAATATCAAAGTCAGAATTCAAACACAGGCCTACCTGGGTTCAAGCCCTTTTCTCAAGAATGATGAACAGCAAAAAAAATGTACTTAGCAAGAGCAAGGAGGATATGACAAGGTAAGACCACAATACCCAACAAAACACATTTAAAGGTTAGTTAGAAAGGAAGGAACAAAACTGGTCAGTTTTTTTTTAAGCCATCTCTTAACAGGAATGAGAGGTCACTAGACCACAGACAAGACTCAGAGCATCATAATAACTTCAATTTTCCATCACCAGATCTAGCTACAAAGGAATACATTCATAACACCTCAAAATATACATATCAATAATCCAAGCAATGTTTGGGAAGCCACCAAACTAACCTTTCCTCTCACCCCAAGTTTTCCCCCAACAAACCAGTCAAGCTAGGACAATTACTTTGATCTCCAAACTCTCCAACTTCACTCACAAGACTACTATTTTCAAATATTATTTCCCTAATCAGCACAAGAGAATAATCAAAGTCAAAAGCTTTCCTGTGTATTGCCAGAGCACGATTCTTCGAACAAGATTCCCCCTTATCCTTCCTCCCCCTGTAATTATGTCTTAACCAATATTTGGATATGGTGTAGCCGTAGACATTGCTGCCACTCTCCTGATGCCTCACCCAGGTTTTCTTCCTCTGTTATTAAGTTTTTACACAATGAAGTGTGGGAAATGTGCAATTTAACAGTTGAGTCAACTCATGAGATCTAGAAGCAGGCTGTCTGTCAAAACATAGTGACTTCACTCTCCTCACCCACTTCTAACCTGAAGAAAAGGATAAATTGTTCTTATAAAAACCTATTATGCTAAAAGTATCCTTAAAAACATTAGGAGATTCTCTCTTTAGAACCACAAGGGAGAAAATGTTTAAAAAGTAAAGTCACTTTACTCATGACCACCACTATTGGCTGCTGCCCCCCCTATACACACAATACATAAGTAAATGTTTCAAAGGCTTTTGATGAATTATAAAAACTCTCCAGGCCTTTTATTTAGGTGATAAGGGCTACTGTTCTGATACCTTTATACAATATTTTCACTCCTTGGGGAAAATAGAAAGGAACTTATATCCCTGAACAGCTGATGGCCAACCTCTCCTAGAAAGAATTTGTTCCAAGCTTAACACTGTGTTAACTCTGGTCAAACTTTGCATTCTTCTACAAGGTCATAACTCTAGTTTCTCCTCTTCTATAATGGACAATCTAAAAAAAGAATAGATCATTGGAAGCTTATATTTTGTCGTTTAGGGGAAAATTGTCTTTCACAGTTTCCAAAACCTGGATTACACCTTCAACTTAGATTTAAAGAAACACAGAGCTACAAAAGAAAATTTGAAAGTTATTTGTCCAGTTTAAGAAAATAAACACTTCTCTTTTGAAATAATCAGTACAAAATATGTACAGCCAAAAAAATGGTTTTATCCTTCATCCCAGGGAGAAGGAATAATAGCTCCTCAAGCAAGAGTTTAATGACCTTTTTTAAAAAAAACTACTTTGAGAAGGAAGAGTATTGACACAAGTGACATCAAACATTTTCCGATTTACAAAGTATTTAACATTACATCCATTATCGTGTTTGAATGTTACTATGATCCAGTGAGGGAGATACTATAGAGACTACATTGTTACATCAGTGAAAACTGAGGCTCAGTGGCACTAACTGAAAAAGTGACAAAGCCAAGATTCAGAACTCTGGTTTTCTGTTGAATCTCATGACCGCGTATCTTTCCCCTCATAGAAACAAGGACTTTTCCCCTCTGCTCCTACCACCGGAGATACCTATCAAAAACAGACCAGAAGAAGTGCTTCCTTTTCAAACCAACTACGGAAAGAAAACTCAACGTGACCATTCCCCCTAAAGTGGCTCTGGATCAGATTAGAGGCTGCTTTGTCCTAATGAGGGATCTCTAGGGCCAAACTCCTGGTCTCCAGGGGTTGCTTTCTTATGTCTCCGGATTTCTATCCCTCTACACTCCTTCCTAAAGCTGAAGCAATACCAAGTGGAGGGATACATCAACTCTCTCGTCTCTAGGGTTTCTGAAGGAGAGATTTCTTCCTATCCCACACACCTCGTCAAGGATTTCCTAAAAACTTCAAAAAGGCCAAGTCGAGGTGTACATCATTGTTTGGATCAATGGAACTACCAAAGGAGCAGATAGAAGTATCAAAACCTCCCCCTTTGGAGTGGTACGGACACCGAGAAGGGGAAAATGCATAATGGCCAAAACAAATCACCCTCCCCCACCCATGGGTCTAAGGCGGGGTTCCCCCTCCGGAATCTCCGGTCTGGCACTCCTCTGGGCCAATGCATTTTAAGTAGAAGACAGAAGACTTTTACTCTAGAGGGCAAGGGAAGTGAAATCACACATTCCGGCTCCCAAATAAGGAAAGAGGCAAAATAAACCCTCTACGATCCGACTTCTCCAAACCAACCAACCAACCAGCTCAATGAGTAATTGGCCTTTTGTGCCGGCAGAAAGAGAGAGAGAGAGGGAGGCAAGGGGAGGGGAGGGAGGGAGGAAGAGGAAGGGAGGGAGAGAGATAGGGAGAGGCAGAGAGAGGAGAGATGGGGAACCACAACCCCTTAAAATCACTTCCTTGAGCCCGACAACGGGTGTTGAAGCAGAAGCGCTCCAGGATCTGTCCAAGCAGACTCAAAGGAAGCCCGCTCAAACCCCCAAATGGCATGGCCCTCCCCAGCTCTTTCGAGTTCACCACTACACTAACTCCCTAAGGTGACCGGAAACTGTCCCACGATCCCAGGGACACCAAGATTCTGCTCTGACCTTCCCCTCCCCCAAAGTCACCCACTCCATGCTAACTACCAACTACAACTCAGACAACACCTCCCCCCCACGCTCTCTACCCCTCCCCCTCCTTGCCCGGGGGCTCCCAGGAAGGAGTGGGGGGCGAAGGGAGGGTTCCCGGCTCCCCCCCCCCCCCCGCAGGTGGCCGTCGCCCCCTGGAGTCCCCTCCTCCTCCTCCTCCTCCTCCCGGACCCCAAACTTACTTTGAGGGCGAATTTCTCCCCGGTCTTCTTGTGGAAGATCTGCAAAACTTTGCCGTTGATGCCCAGCCCCAGGACCTGGCTGGTGACCTTGTAGTCATCCGTGATGGCATTCTTCTTGATCTGCAGGCTCGACTTGACGTAGAACTGGGGGAACTGCAGGGGGGGCGGCGGGGGCTGCGGCTGCTGCGGGGGCGGCGGGGGGGGCGGCGGCGGCGGCGGCAGCGGCAGCCCGGGGGGCTGGGGCTGCTGGGCCGGGGGCGGCGGCGGGGGGGTGGGGAACAGCACGGGCGGGGTCTGGCTCGGCGAGTTGGACAGCATGGTGCCGGGAGCCCGGGGAGCGGGAGCGGGGGGAGGCGGACTCGCGGCCGTCTCCTCCTCCTCCTCCTCGTCCTCCTCCTCCTCCGGCCCCGGACGGGGCCCCCGCCAGCCCCCGCCCGGCTGGGAAGTTTGCTCCCCGGCGGCGGCGGCGGCGGCACAGCCGGCTTCCGCGGCCCGGCCGAGCCCCGGCTCCAGCCTGGGTCGGGCCGTCAGGCGGTCCGGGGCCGCGGGCTCGCGCCTGCCCCCGGGGGCCCTGGCGCTGCGGGGACGGCTGGGGGCCGGCCCGGGGAAGCTCGGCGCGACAATGTATCCAGCCCCGGGGCCCGGCGGCCGCGTCAGAGCCTCGGCTGGGCCGGGGACGGCCCTTAAAGGGGAGGGCCGAGGGGGCGGGGCTTGGAGGCGCTGAAGGGGTGGGGTGGGGGAGGGGCCGGCGCCGGGAAGGGCTGGGGGAGGGGAGGAGGGGAACCCTTAAAGGGAAGGAGCCCAGGCTGGGCTGGAGTCGAGCGCCCCGGAGACCCCGGGGCAAGGGAAGCCTTTTTAGAGGCCGGGTCCCCACAAAGGGAAAGGGAAGCTGCCCCCTTTTTTATTCCACTGTGTGATTCATAGTCCGGCATCCGAAGCCTGGCTGGGGGAGACCCTGGACAGCTCTGGCTAGCGTGAAAGGGGGGAGTGGGGGAAGGGGAGGTGGCCGAGGGAGGGGGAGGGAGTCCCCTCCAGCTCTAATGTTCTGTGGCTTTGTGCCTCGGGGTCGGAAATGGATCCGATAAAGAGGGAACTAGGAGAAGATGCTGAGAGTTCCAGGAATGAGATCTGGAAGCGATCTTAGAAGCCATCTCCTCCAGCCCCTTTATTGTATGAAGGAGGAAACGAGAGAGTGAGAGTGACTTGGCCAAGATCACACTTGAGGAAAATTATCAGAGCCAGGATTCAAACCCGGGTCTGAATCCGCCTTGCTTCATCGCACTCTGCTATCTTTTAAGAAAGACTGTGACGCTACAGAAAAGGCAAAGGGAAAGCTGGTCTCTGGCTGCAGGAGTGCAAAACACAAACAACAACAAAAAAAAGTCCTGAGTTTCGAGAGGGACAATAAAGATTGTTGGTCACATTCGATAGACATTAAGTCCCTCAAGTGAGGAAAACACTGAGCCAAAATTAGTGGCAAAACAAAAGTGAATGTGCTGAGACCTGGGTGCACATATCTCCCTGTGAGTCAAAACTTGGAGGAGCATTAGTTGCTATCTCTTGTAAAATGGGGATATCTAAAACAGACCAAAAGATGAAGTATTTGACCTTCAGAGAGGTGCTTCCTTTTGAAACCACTATGGGAAGGAAACTCAAGTGATGATTCCCTTAGCCGCTTTCACAAAGAGGAAGGGGTCGGGGATTTGCCTCTTTCAAAAAGGTTGTGGAAGCAAAACCTTTGCAAACTTTAAATAAAAATATGATTAAACTTGAAACGTTATTATCCCAGTAAGATCTTACCATCTAGCCAAGGAAATGATGATGCATTATAAGACTATATAAGATACAAACAATAAGAAAGATAAAGCCAATCTTATGGCAGTTAGAAGGGAGAGGGAGCTTTCCTTTTGGCTTTACTGAACATAGAAAAAGGAAAATTGGGCTTTCAAAAAGATGGATAGAATTTCAGTAATAATGATATTCCAGGCAATTCGTTTGAATGAAATGTTGGAAATTCCAGAATTCTCTGGCCTTGTATTCTACCACCTGGAAGAATGCCTTTCTTATACTAAGCACTTAAATGTTTGATCTGAAATGAAAGGCTAGTTCTGTGGCAATGGGCCTGGAAGAAGCTATCTTGTACAATGCCCCAGGGATCCATCCTTTATCCCGTTGAATTCAACTTAACGAGCATTTATTAAGTACACTGTGCTAGGCTGGAGATATAAAAATGAAACGAAAACCAGTTCCTGCCCTCAAGAAACTTATATTCCAGGTGTTCCTTTAATTGTCCTTTCCCCAGCCCCTCCCCTCACCAATCGATTCTAAGCTGAATATTTATTTTTGTTTAATGACCTGTATTGATAGGAGAATCTGAAAAAGTTCCTTATTGACATTTGTGGTGAATGATCTTAGGACTTTCTTTTTTTCTTTTTTCATTTTATATAAAGAAACTAAAGCAATATTTTCAATACATTGATGAGTTAGATGAAGGATAGAATGCATTGATGGTGTGCACATTAAATTAGCAAATGAGCAAAAGCTGAGGAGGATAAGTAATATTGGCATTCTGAACTAAATGTGTCAGTAATGTGGACCAAATCTGAGATCAAAATGAATAGGGATTTATGTAAAGTCCTATCCTTGAATGAAGACACAGTGTCTAGCCACAACATAGGTACTTAATAAATGACTCTTGAACTGACTTAAAGGCATCAAGTGGACAAGTACAAGATGGAAGAGACATGGCTAGGCAACAACAGTTCCCATGAAAAAGATCTGGAGATTTCAGTGGACTGCAAGTTAGATATGAGTGAAAATTTTGACATAATAGCCAAAAAAAGCTAAAGCTGTCCTGGGTTTGAAAAGTTTCAAGCTACGATGGAAAAAGTATTGGATATGGGATTAGAAGATCTACTTTAAATTCCTCTTATCACTTACTAGCATAGCCCACCCTACTCCTGGCTTTAAAGTATTTTGTCTTCCATATTCACTCTGATTCAGTGACATTGGCCTCCTTGTTGTTCTGTAAACAAGACACCCCATCTCTGGGCATTTTCTCTGGCTGACACTCAGGGAATGCTCTCCCTCCTCCATTCTGACTATTTACCTCCCTGACTTCGGACCTAGTCCCAACTGAAATCTGACCTTTTATTGGAAGCCTTCTTCAACACCTCTTAGTTTCAGTGTCTTCTCTCTGATAGTCAATTCCTATTTATTCTGCATATAGCTTGCTTAATATATCTATATCTATATAGATATATATATAGAAGAGAGATGTACATATATACATACATATATATGTTTGTATGTTGTTCCTCCTATTATATTTAAGTTCCTTGAGGGCATATACAGTCTTTTGTAACCTCAGCACTTAACCCAGTACAAGGATAATAGTAGGCACTTAATAATTATTGACTGGTTGTCTTGGATAAGTCCCCTCTTTGGTCCTTGGTTTTCTCATTTGTAAGATGGGAATAATAATCATTGTACTATCTAGGGGAAATGTTATGAGGAAAGTACTTTGCAAATTTTAAAGGGCTTATATAAAAATGTGAGTAATCATTAATAGTAAGTAGTAGGCTACATTAAGGGAGGCAAAATACCCAGAAGCAAGAAAGCAATAATCCTATTATACCCATAACTGAGATAGAGAACACATTGTAGTAATGACATCAACAAATAAGAGCACATCCAAAGGAGGAGACACCAGGATAGTAAAGAGATTGAAATGTTATAGAAGGATCTATTAAAAGAATAGGGGATTTTTAGCCTGGCTTAACCTAAGAGGAAATTTGATCATATAATTTTCAAGTATAGGAAGAGCTATCACCTAGAGAAAAGTTTAGGTTTGTTCTGCTTGATCCCAAATGGCAGAAATGAGAGCCATCAGTGAAAGTTGGGATGTTTATTTATTTATTTTGCCAATTATATACAACAACAGTTTTCAGCAATTATTTCTTGCTAGGTTTTGAGTTTTACCTTTTTCTCCCTCCCTCCCTTCTCTCCCCCTCCCCTTGACAGAAAGCAATCTAATAAATATCATACATGTACAACCATACCAAATAAAAGATCCAAATTAATCATGTTGTGAAACAATCAAATAGAAATGGAAAAAAATATTGGTGAAGAAAAAATAATACCTAAGAAACTTTTAAAAATTGAAAATAATAAGTTTTGGTCTGCATTTAAACCCCACAGTTCCTTCTTTGGATATGGATGGTATTTTCCATCACAAGTCTTTTAGAATTGTCTTTGATTATTGTGCTGCTGAAATGAGTAAGTCCATCAGAGTTGATCATCACCTCATGTTGCTGTTAATATGTACAATGTTCTCCTGGTTCTGTTCATACAAGTCTTTCCAGGCTATTCTGAAGGCTCCATCACATTCATATACCACAATTTATTAAGTCACTCTTCAACTGATGG
Organism: Macrotis lagotis; assembly: GCF_037893015.1. Taxonomy (NCBI): domain Eukaryota; kingdom Metazoa; phylum Chordata; class Mammalia; order Peramelemorphia; family Peramelidae; genus Macrotis; species Macrotis lagotis. The sequence goes on along the minus strand of NC_133659.1, from coordinate 107,178,101 downwards.
GCGTCCCCTCAATTTCCAATTCTTTGCCACTATGAATGCTATAAATATTTTTGCATATGTGGGTTTTTTACCCTTTTTCATGTTCTCTTTGGGATACAGACCTAGTAGTGGTATTGCTGGATCAAGGAGAAACCCAATTTTATTGCCCTTTGGGCACAATTCCAAAATGCTCTCCAGAAAAGTTGGATTAGTTCACAACTTCAACAATGCATTAATGTAGGCTGGAAGAGTCTTAAGACTCCTGAGCTTTCCTGTTGGTGTCCACAGCTGGATCTTTTACTCTCCTACTCTGCCTCCCAAAATGGGCAGAGGATACCACCCACATAAATAGCCCTCTTTCAGGTGCTGACAGCCTCTCTGCTCTGTGCTCTGGGAACTGACCCCTGACATCAGGAGCTATCTTCCCACCCAACAGGGATTCAGGGGGTGCATAGCAGTCAGTTGACTTTAGGATCAACAAGTTACCCAAAACCGCACTGAAGAATTCCTCCTGAAGGAGAAAAGGTTGATAGACTCTAAGAGTTGATAGGGGAAGAGGATACTTACAATATGGAGATCATGCCCTAACCAAGAGACAATTAGGCAGCCCTGTGGATAGACTTCCTAGCTAGGCTTGAAGTTAGGAAGACTTTAGCATATAGCAGGTGCTTCATAAATATTTCTTAATGGATTGAGTTCAAATCTAGCCTCAAATACTCACTAACTTTGTGACCATGGTCAAATCATTTAACTTATGACCCTCAAGTATGAAATGGAGATAATAATGGCACTTACCTCCCAGGAGTGTTGAATATTGATAATGTTTGTGTGATACATAGTAGGTACTTCATACAAAACTTGCTTCCTTGTTTGCTTCCTTCCTTAACCTTAACTACAATGTGATGTGTGGGAAGCGTGTTAGACCTGGAATCAAATGATGGTCAGGTTCTTATCCAACTCTGGTACCTTTCCTTGAGACTTATTAAGGGATTTAAGTTTACTGAGTCTCAGTTTCCTTGCCTGTAAAATGACTGAACCTTCCTGCCTACTTCACAGGGTCATTGTAGGAATCAAACAACAGAAGCAGGGCTGGTATTGTTATGCCAGGATTACAAATGAAGAAACTAAGATTTCAAGTCAATGTCACTGGAGTAGCAAGCTGTGGAGTCAGACTTCCTGATCATCAATCCCCTGCCCAGTGAATAAACATACCCAAGGCATCATTCCTACTCAAGCGTACATATAACATGCACACACACTTGAAGTTCATGGAAATCCATGAATACAAACACATGAATGATATCATATATGATCCATGTATCTAACCAAGACTGGATGAGAAATACTTAAGCTTCCTGTTTTTCCTGCTGACTAGCCATGTGGCCCATCATTTGACCCCATTTCTTCATTTTTATAAATGAGGCTACTGAGGCCTACTTCATTCACCTCACAAAATCATTGTGAGAATAAAATCAACTTGGAAGCTTCCCATTGACCCCAGATTTGGACTTTGAAGAATACCTAGGATAGGGTCCCTGAGTAGTTGTGTTTTATTTATAAATATATTTTTATTTATTTAGAAAACATGAAAGTGTTTTATTCACAAAAGTTTACAAAGGAAATATTGTAAGATATTACAAGAAGAATTTAAATAAACAATAATAAATTTAAACATACCTTTAGAATGAGGGGTAGGATGGTCCAGTGGATAGAGAGTCAGCATTGAAACCAGGAGGATCTATCTCAAGGCTCTGCATCTTCCTGACAAATCTTGACTGAGGGACCCCAGGCAAATCGATATATTGCTTCATGTTCAACTGTCAAAGACTTGCAGAGAAGGTGCCAACTTGCATTGGTAGAAGGAATTTCCTATACTATTGAAATCATAGGTCTAGACCAAATATTTCTTCCCTAAGTCTGCCATCTATTTAGTAGAAGGAACACACGTACACAGATGAGGATTACTGTGTGCACACCCATTGACAAATACTTGCATCCACCCTTCATTGTGAAATCATTTGCTTAAAAAGCCAGGCTCAGCAAGAGGAAAAAGCTAAAAATGAAGATTATCATGTTGAAATTTCACTTGGATATAATCTGGAGAGAGATTTTTAAAACTCTTGCCACTTTCAAAATGTTCCTTGGCCTTCCTTATTTCTAAATGCATGTATGATAAATACACATACACCCATTCACACACACACACAAGAGGCAACATGGAGTCATGGGAACAGCACTAAATTTGAAATCAGGAGAGGCCTGAATTCAAATTCTACTGCAAATGTTTATGGTATTAACTATAAAACCATGAGTAAATCTTAATTTATTTGTCTTTAAAGCAGGGATAATGACACCTGTAGTATCTGCCTAGAGAGGCAGTGAGATGGAGAGGGTAGTCTAGGAGTCAAAATGACTCCAAACCTTCCTGTGGCCTAGACCAGCTCTATGAGGCAGGAGAGGACATATAGACAACATGTTAAGAGATGCAAAGTGCTTTATGTATGCCACTCACAGCCCTGTGAGGTAGATGCTATCATTATGCTCATTTTACAGAGAAGGAAAGTAGGACTGAGAGAGCTTAACCACAGCTAAGGAAGTATCTGAGGCAAGATTTGAATCCAGTACTCTGGTTGCAGTTCTCTATCCACTATACCACTCTGACTCCTAATGAGTGCTTAGTCTTTCAGGGCTCTCTGAAACAAAGGTTATAGAAAAGTTGCTAGTTAATATTGATGGATGGAGTTCCCATACTGGGATTTCCTAACACTGATAAACTCTCAGGAAAGAAACAAGAAAGAGACAAAGAGACAAGAGAAAGGAAGGAAGGAAGGGGGAGAGAGAGAGAGAGAGAGAGAGAGAGAGAGAGAGAGAGAGAGAGAGAGAGAGAAAGGATTATCTCATAAAACTGTTGTGAGCCCAAGGAGCCTGAAGGCACAGTGCCCGACATCGTTCAGGTGCTTAATATTTACTTGCTGACTTGTTGACTTAATTTGATTTTTTTTTAGACATTGAGACTTTTCTCCAAACTTTCCGTATTGCCTTTCATAAAAGCTCCCTTGAGGTACAGAATTGACTCTGAACTACCCAAGCCATACTAGAGCTCTAGCAGACCTTTCTTAACAAGATGGAGAGATTTATTTACAGATCCAGTGACCCAACTCTACATGTGCTGCATGAAAAATAGCCTAAATTGGGAGGCGGCTAGGTGGTTCAGTGGATAGAGCACCAGCTCTGGAGGCAGGAGGACCTGGGTTCAAATCCAGTCTGACACTTAATGATTACCTAGCTGTGTGGCCTTGGGTAAGCCACTTAACCCCATTTGCCTTGCAAAAACCTTAAAAAAAATAAGAAAAGAAAAATAGCCTAAATTGGAAAAGGATTATCACCAGGTAACCTACAAGGTGGTGCATTTTTTTTCAGTTACAGTAGTTCCAGAAGACTGCCAGCTAAGTTGGGGAGGCATTAATCTCTGAGTTTGTAAAGAAAGTTCCCACACTGATGAAATCAAAGAACTTTTGTAGTATTGGGTAGCTCAGTGGAGGTCAGGAAGACCTGAGTTCAAATCCTGCCTCAGACACTTACTAGCTATGTGACTCTGGACAAGTCACTTAATGACTTCGTGCCTGTTTCCTCATCTTTAAAATGGATGTTACAATACCTATTCATGGGGATGTTGTGAGAATGAAATAAGATAACATATAAAGTCCTTTGAGCTTCTCAGCCCCCAAGGAGGAGTCATGCTTGCTGAAGTGGTAGCAGATGACAGACATGGTATGGGGGAGCAACAAGGGCTCACAGAATGGCAGGAACCCCAAGAAGGAAGAGGAAGAGGAGAAGAATTAGCAGATCCCCTGAACACAGTGAGAGAGTACTATGAGCAAATAGAGAAATGTGTGAAGGCCCGCAAGCAGTTGGAGACATACATAGAATGTGTGTCTGGGTGCCCCAACATGAAGGAGGACTGTACCGAGAAGCTCTTTGACTTCCTGCATGCTCATGACCACTATGTAGCTCACTTACTCTCTGGGAGTGTGAAATAAACATCTGCAGCCCTGCCAGCTGTTCCAGGCTCTGCCCCTTTGAGGGACGTCTCCACAGCATCCTTTCATGGCACATCACCTTGGACCTCAGAACACTGTTGTTCCCTATGTCCTGTTATTTTGCTATGAAGCCTCCTGGACTTAGGTTTGGGCCTGGAACCCCTATGAACCCCCTACAGCTCCATTGGAATAAAACCCAGTCATCTGTGAAAAAAAGTGCTTTGTAAACCTTATAAATGCTCACTGTTATCATATAGAAGTAATAAATATTCCATCTCTTTTATACTTGGTCTAATTAGTTTCAGACAGCAAACCAGTAGTCATTTGGTGACTGAGCTGCAATCTGGATAAAGTTACCAATATTTAACCATTTCTCTTCTCCAACAAAACTCTACAAAGGACAGGAGTTAGGTTGAAAGCATGCCCCATTTCTTTTGATATGACTCTTTTCAGGATTATGAAACTGGATGAGAGGACTGCTTTCTAAGTAAGAGATCCCAAGGAAACCATCCTGTATGAGAAGCAGGGGATGGAGAGATTGAGTAGAGTAGATATTTCTATAGATGCAATGATACAGTAACAGAGTATAATGTAAAATTTTAAATGATCCATAGGAGTGGATATGCCTATTATCTACTCAATCAGAAGTAAGAAAGATAAATTGAGCTATAGAAATATAAAGTTATCAGTGAGCTCCATATCATGGACCTGTATTTCTCTGTCAAAAGAAGGATTTTCCCTTAAGGAAAAGATATTTATATAAGAATAATTACATTTAAAAAATCCTGAAAAACCTAAAAGGACCTCAAGAATACTCCTCCATCCTTGTTTCTTGGGTTAGGACAAGAGATTTAATGCTGTTATGATGGAAAAACATTGAAAAAAAGGTAGTGATAATGATGCTCTCTATAATTTTCAATTATTTTTCCACCATCTCCTGTTCCTCCATATCCTTTCCACTGCAAAGACTAATAAAAATAAAATGAGAGCTGATAGGAGTTAGGAAATTCAATTCAACAACTAAATCTTAAGAGGCTGCTACTATATGTATAATAAGAATAGTTAAGGTGGGAAAAGACTATATTTATCAGGATACTTGGGTCCTTATTACAAATGATGTTTTACTTATCCTTAGGGAATATGCCTATGACACAGTAGTGGAATCAGCAAGGAGACATCTGAAAAGGAGGGGAAATGGAGCAATGACCTATTTGGAATGTATTCCTAGAGGCTGAACTCTGGGTCAAAAGATTTATATATTTTAATCATTTTATTTGCCTAATTCTAGATATTCCCCAATAACCTCTCATTAGTGACTATTGCCATCTTTAATATCTCTGTCAATTTCCTAGGTATAAAGTTAAACTACAGGGTTGTTTTGGTTTTCATGTCTCTTATTATCAGTGATTTGGAGCATTCATTCATATAGCTATTATTATTTTGCAATATTCTTCTTTTGAAAATGGGTTGTTTGTATCCTTTGATCACATATCTGTAGATCTCTGATATCAAACCTATATCTGAGAAACTGGCTTCAAAAATTTTTTTCCCTATTTGACCACATACTTTCTTAATTAAGATGCCTTCATTTTGTTTGTGTAGAAGCTTTTCCATTTCATATAATCAAAATTATCTGTATTGTCTTTTTAAATTTCCCTATCCTTCCTTTGGTTAAGAATACATTTCTTGTGAAAATATGCTTCTCTCTTAATTTTTTAAGGACATATTCTCTAATATTCAGCTCACATATTTATTCTGAATTCATTACGTAATGTGATGGAAGATGTTGGTCTAAGCATAATTTCTGTCAGAATGGTTTCAGTTTTTCAAGTAGTTTTATCATTTAGGTAGTTCCTTTGAAAATAATTTATGTTTTAGAGTTTATCAACACTGGATTGCTGAGTCCTATTATTTCTATTCTTCCTTGTCTAGCTGTATTAATGGAAATATTTATATACTTCTATATTTTGTAACTAATACAAATTGTTTGATAACTGAGCTATATAATATAAGTTTGAGGACAGGAAGTTCTAGCCTCACTTTATTCCAGTCTTTTTTTCCTTCATTATTTCCCTTGATATTCTATCTCTTTTGTTCCCCAAAAATAATTTTTAATGTCTTATTGATTTTGATGATAGCTGTTAGCATAGAATTAAAATGGAAAAATAACTTTAATGGTATTAACATTTTTATTACATTGGCACAGACCAGGCAAGAGCACTGAATATTCTCTTAACCACTTAAATTTTTTTTTTAATTTCTTTAAGAAAAACTTGTTAACTGAATCTCTACAAATATTTCATGTATTTTGATAAACTGATCCTCAAAATTTTTAGGTCTTTTATAGTCACTTTGATTGGAATTTTAATTTAACTTTGAAAGTTCTCAGTTTTCTAACTGACCAAGAATATGTGTAAGCCTATAAAACTGAATATAGACATTTCAAATACCTTTATAAATTCTTCCCTTTTTCCTTCATCCTATGAACCCAATTCCAAATAGATTTAGAGCTGAATGCTACTGGCTACATGTGCAAAAAAGAGTGCAAGAATGAGGAAGGAATTCATATAAAGGAACAGAAAGAAGGGAGGGGGGAAAGAAGTAGAAACCTGGCTCCTCCTACCACACACACACACACACACACACACACACACACACACACACACACATACACAGCATTCTTGAGCCATATATAAAGTGACTACAATTGCATAAAGTAATTGAAAAGTGCAGCTAAAAACAGGAAAAGGCAGAAGGAGAAACACCAGTTCATATTCAATGTGGTCTCAATTCCCCTACAACAACTATTAGAAGCAGACAGGGTAAACATGATTATTCCCAATCTACAGAGGAGGAACCCGAGACTCAGAAAAATTAAATGACTTGGCCATGATCTGGGACTTTACAATTCAGATCTGTATGAAATTCCTTATGGAAGTCAGTAAATTATTAGCCTGAAAATGTAAGAAAAGCTGGGCTTTTACTTTTACTGGCAGGGGATTATAGCATAGGAAGATGAGTGTGTATAAGTGTGAAAATGTGTGTGTGTGTGTATTTGTGTGTTTTGTGGATTTTGAAGACAGGGGAAGAGTAGAAGCAAATTGTAATGTATAGGATTCAATGTGCCTTCTACTTCTAGCCATGTGATCCTAAGAGGAGAAGCCACTCAGTGGTTTAGGCAACAGTCAAGAGTATCAATCAATCAATAATCAATCAACAAGGTTTTTCCTAATTGGGAAAACCTTTCCTAATTAGGAGTATGTTGGTAAATGTTTAACAACCAATTCTCCTGCTTTGTGGGGAGAGGGAGAGGAAATGAATTCAGGACAATTTGCATTATTAATATTATCTCCATCCCTTTCTAAAAGCTAGACAATCAACAAAACAATACAGTAAGGTCTGATTTCCCTTTAAATGTTTTTGTTGAAAATTTGACTATCCCAGGAAATTGTTCAAGATGGCTCTAGCACATCCCTGTCCTAGTGATCTGGTGATCACAGATTTTAGGGATCTGTTTAGCCTACCTGGGATTCTTCATCTTCTGTACTCCTCAGCCCCCTTTCGGTATCCAATCAGTTGCCAATTATCTGTTTAAAACCTCTCTGAGGGGCATCTAGGTGGCATAGTGGATAGAGCACCAACCCTGGAGTCAGGAGGACCTGAATTCAAATCCCACCTCAGACTCTTAATAAATTACCTAGCAAGTCACTTAACCCCATTGCCTTGCACCCCCCCAAAAAAACGTCTCTGACATCCACCCCTGTTCTTCATCCATCAGACCATCAGCCTAGTTACGGTTCTCAACAGTCACCTGAGTGATCAGTCTGCTAACCTTCAAATCCAACCCTCTCCAACTTATCCCCCACATAGTTGCCAAACAGATTTCCTAAAGCAATGTTCTTACCATGTCACTTTCCTCCACAAATACGTCTTATTCTTTCTTTGATCATAAGGATAAAATACACAATTTGGCAAGTAAAACCAATGTGTATTTAGTTTATCCTCATCAGGTCTAGTCCTTGTTATTTTCCTTCACATACTCCACATTCCAGCCAAACAAGCCTATTTGATCTTTCTTGTACATGGCTGAAATACCATTTCCCATTTTAGTGCCTTTGTTCTCTTTGCCTGGAATGTATAGCCTCTTCACCTCTGTTACATGGAACCCTCTGACCCTTCAAAGCCCAGATCAAGGGCCAGTCTCCTTCACTGGGCTTTTCCTAATCTCTCTCCAGCCCCCTCCACTTACCATTTCTTTATTTCTTTCAGATAGGTGGTAGAGTGGATGAAATTTTGATCTGGAGTCAGGAAGATTTAAATCTCAGATATTTATTAACTGTGTGACCTTAAACAAATCACTTAAACTCGATTTCCTCATCTGTAAAATAGGGTAAATAATTGGTTGTTGTCTGTTGTTCTCAAAGAGGACCAAAATGATACCATGTTGGAATCAAGTTAGAATGTGTTCAGCTGTGACTATCAGACCACTATAAACTCAGAAGGTTCTACCATGGGTCAGGCACAAATAGTACAGGAACATCATCATAATAATAAAATACAGGAGTAATAATAGCACATAATTCCTTAAGTTGCTATGAGGATCAAATAAGATAATATTTGTAAAGCTCCTGGCACATGGTAGGCAATAAAATATTAGCTATCATTATTTACTTGTTGCTTTTCCCAGATGGAATATTCTCTTTAAGAGCAGAATTTGTTTTCTTTTTGTTTTTATATCCCTAGGGTGTAGCACATAGTAGGTCAAAATACAAACTGTAGAGAAGAAAATAATATGAAATGGAAGACCCACAAACACAGTCCTATACCAGCATTTCATTGAAAGCATTAAAGAAGCTGCCCTTCCCAGGAGAGCCAAAGTCAAGTAAAAAAACTATTTAAGCATTAATGGATTTGAGCTCTTAAGTAATTAGGTAATTGATTTTTAATGTTTTTAATTATTGAAGATTTGAATATGAGGCAACCTAAATATAAGGAGGTTTATTTTTTGTTTCTCTCCCCCCTACCATTTCAAACCCAGTCTTTATCAGGATTTTCCCCCTTTTTTCCCCTTTGTTAGCTTTTGGAAATATAATGTCTGAATTTTAGGAACAAGAGGAGGTTTAGGAAACCATCTGGTTAATAGTCTGAGAAGAAAACTCCTCCATCATAGGTTAGCAGTTCTATGATTTTAAGCATCTCAAAGGTCCCATAATTTCTCATCACTAACCCTTCCCATGACTTACAACTATCAGTAAGGAAATCCTTTTGCCTAACCAAGTTTCTCTTTTAACTGAAAATGTGTTGACCTGGTATAAACTAAGCCATTTTCCTCAGTGCCTACAACTCAGCAAGAATAGTCCTTACCATGGGACATTTTTAATCCTCCAGTGAGAAAAATAGAAGGTTCAAGGAAGAAACAACTTTCCACATTCTGGGAGAAAAGGCAGGCTAACTGTATTGCTCAAAACTTGTCCCATTTTCCTTATACCAACTTTGCAACAAAGATAGAAAAACTAAATTAAATCTTTCTTTATGCCTTTCTTTGTAAGCTTAGTCTTAATATGGTGCTTGATAAATATTAAATATTTTTAAAGAAGCACCTGCTCCATAAGTAATGAGTCAGAGAGAAATGGTAAACTCCAAAAAGGGAGAAATGTCTTTTTTTTTTAACCTCATCAGGAAGTATCTTGAGGAAGTGGACTACCAGCGACTGCATTGCTATCCCTGTCCCTAGAAATCCCTAGAATGTTAAGGATGAACTTAAGTGCTCTCTTTATTTCAGGTTGAGACAACTGTTCAATCACCACCAAAGGCCCTTGGTTGTACAGTACTTTTCTGAGAATGTTGAACATTTGTAACCCACAAAACCAGAGAATCATTGACTGCCAAAATTGAAGGTGACTTTAAGAGATCATAGGGTTCACCTTCTACCTTTAGAAACTTTTATATTCTTCCAGAGAGATCAATCTTTTACTTTGAAAAGAAGTCTCTTGTCCTTCAGAGAAGGAAGGATTATACCCAGGAGATAACCAGGAATTTCTGACTGCAAACAAATTCATTTAAAAGCAGGAGAGTCTATTGTATGATCTTTCTTGTCCTCTTTGTGATTGAGGTTTTTTTGTCCTTCATTTTTCAGAGGACCAGGGGCATCACAGGGTAATGTCTTCACTCTTGAATGAATTGGATTTAAGTGAGACAGAATCACACAGAGTCATCAGTCTCACTCTCTCTTTCAAAGTCTCACAGTCCAGTGACAGAAGAATAGCAAAGACAACTGGCAATAGCTTGGGTTGCAGTAGATGAAATTGGCGTCTTCCATGTCTAAGTGAGGGTGAAGAACTCTGACGTTCCTGCTTCATTTGCCTTTGTGGCCATGGAACAAATCATTCTCATCAGCCAGGGGAAGTCTTCACACTCTTGGGGGAAGTCATTGATAGGTTTGAAACATGTTGGTTACCCTCAACTTGGTTTAGCTCAACTGTCAAGACAGTTTTACTAGGGTGTGGTCACTGAGATGCTACAGCTTCCTGGAATTAAAAGCAAGGTAGACTAGAGATAGAAAGCTGTAAATTGAGGAGGTGGAGGCCAGGATATTCAAAGGGAGCAGGAGCTAGGGTAGAAAAGAAACCTGAACTAGGAACTGAACTTCTTGAGAAAGAGAAAGAATGGTTTGGATCATATTTGGTTCATATATGACAGTAACATGGATCTGGACAAGCTAAAGGAGAGGGTGGTTTCTGAGTGACACTGGTTAAGGGAAGAGTTAATGACCAAGGAATGATTAATGGGGACCAGGAAGTAAGACAACCTCTCCTTCTGGTCCAGTGTGTCATGGATTATAAAAGAAATAATAACCAGCCTTAGAGAGAGTACTAAGAGAGATGTAGTCCAGGAAAAAAAAGCTAGTTTTCAATGAGCATTAAAAGATGGAAGGGGGGGCATTTAGATGGCGCAGTGGATAAAGCACCCGCCCTGGAGTCAGGAGTACCTGGGTTCAAATTCAGTCTCAGACACTTAATAATTACCTAGCTGTGTGGCCTTGGGCAAGCCACTTAACCCCATTGCCTTGAAAAAAACTAAAAAAAAAGATGAAAGGGATGACACCATTAGAAATCTGGTCTGAAAAAAAAAAGGTTTAAGAATAGAATTTCAAGGGGTACGATGGGAAAAGAGGGTAGAAAAAACTAGAAATGGGTTAAATAAAGTAATTTTTGTTTACAAGAAAAGTAGCAAGGTGGGTGGGAAGTTGTTTCTATCTAGATAGTACAAGATAAAAACTACTGAAGGAAAAGGCAGCACTCTTAAGTTAAAGGGTCTCTCATTGCTGCTTCTCAGTTAGCACTGAGGTAGGGAGGAGTGAACAGGAGAAAATACACCCTTCCCCAGGATAGAATCCTAAATATGTCCTGGGGTATGACCTCCAGTCTCTCTGCTCTAATTAACACTCTGAAACTGAGTTTATTAATAGGCATTTAGAGAACTGGTGGCAGTGAGAATGCCACCTTCCTATTGATCCTGACATGATCTTGGTTGGATTATAAGCAGTGAATCAGAGAAGTGGGCTGGCAAAGGGTCACAGGAGAGGTGCATGATGAATATCCTATGAGATGAAGCCAGTTACTCCAACAGTGCTCTGCTCAAGGAATAGGAATGTGACAGTAGTTGGAGTGGGGGCAAGTAAGATGCTGACCCCAGATGTCGGCCCCTGGAGAGAAAAAAACACTGGATGCCTAGGTCTAAAAATAGCTCTATGTAAACCACTCAAAGCAGAACTTTGATGTAAGAAAACCAAGCATGTCTAGTGTCCTGTAGAACTCTTCCTAAATCTGTAGTCTGACCTAAATCTTTCTTGCTACAACCATCGTGAAGCTTCCTCAGAAGGAATGGAGCAGTTATTTGGATAGACCGAAAGACTGGGACCTTAGAGAATATAGATCCATCTTCCCTTCCACTGTGTTTTGTGTCTTCCTGGTATTTCCACTATGTACTGGTATAGAAGAAAAGGCAGCCCAGTGGGAATCGAGAGACCAAAATTCCAATCTCAGACTAGCTAACTCCTAGCACAGTAAGTGCTTAATAAATTCTGTTGGCAGTTGTACAGGTACAGCTTTTACCAGATTGGTCCCTGACATGGGAAGGGGGTGGGGAGAAGGGAGGATGGGAGAAAAATGTGGAACTCATAAACTTACAAATGCATGAATGTTGAAAGCTATCTTTGCATATCATTGGGGAAAAATTAAAATAAATAAAAGTTATTCCATTGATTTGTTGATATTGGTCCTTTTCAGTTTGGAAAAGAAAAAACTGAGAACCAGAGAGGATTAACTTCATGTCATTCAGTTGGTGGAACAAGGACTAGACACAAAGTTTCTGGACTCCTTTCATAATATGCTCATTGCCTTTGGGCCTTACTTTGACCAATGAAAGAAGGGAAGAACTATAGAATCACTGAATTATAGCTGAAAGGGATTGTGGAGGTCATCTAGTCCATATCCCTCAATTTACAGCTTTGGAACCTGAGGCCCAGAGAGGTTGATAATTTTGTCTAAAGTCATAATTCATAAATTATGCTTATCTGGCTTCAAATCTATCACTCCTTCCACTCTACCCTATTCTGCCTCTATAAAGAGTTCTTAATCTGAGGTACCTGAACTTAAAAAAAATTTTGATAACTGTTTTTTCAATATTGTATTTCAATATTGCAAGCCAATTGATTTCCTTTGTAATTCTATTTATTTTCTTTTGTGCATTTAAAAACATCATTCTGAGAAGGGGGTCGTAGGTTTCACCAAATTGTTCAAGAATTCCTGCTTTGACAAGGACATAGAATGGTAGCTCTAAACAGAACCTTTCCAAATCTCAGAGCATGAGTATAAAAAAGAGAACCCAGGCATTTTTATACTCAGGACTAGAAACTCTATTGTTTACTTAAAAAGAGAAGATGCTGGACAGGCCTTTCTAATCTAATATCTATTCCAAATGGTTTGGACAGTCCTTAACCCAGAGAAAATAAAAGGACAGAGATTCTTCACTTCTTCTAAAGACCAGAATGTTCCCACAGCATGGGAATAAGAACATTTATTTAAAATGAAAGTGGCAGAAATGTAAATAACTTCATAAGAAGATTTGGTGGGTTGGCTATGAGCAAGGGAAAGTACTGAGGATGGGGATGGGGGCAGGGAGTAAACTGGGCAAAGAGGAAGGAATGTAGGGGAGAGCACTGGTTTGGCTTACTTTCTCATCAGGGATGCCTAGGGAGTCTGTGGTTGATGAGATGCCCATGTCTTTGGAAAGAATAGCTTTTTGGCACCAAGACTTGCTTCTAACCTAGGAAGAGGGGAAGCTGGGAGGGGAAGATGAAGAGAAGATGCAGCAGGGCCCCAGGCAACTCAACCTGCCTCTTCCTGATGTGTTACTCCTCCATTCAGATCAGGAGCAGCTTGCCTGGAGCAGGGTGTTTCTTCACACCCTTGATATTTGGTATAATTATGGCATCCTCAATCACTGAACTGCTTCTCCGTCACTCCCCAGGAATCTGGCTCTTGTTTACCATGAATAAGCATGGTTATTACAGAGCTGAACAGCTCCCCTTCTTCCTGTTGGTGTAAGAACCCTGAGTCCCTTGTGATTTAAAGAAGGGACAGCCTTACCAGGGCAGAACTACTGAGTGAAAGGAGAAGCCTGGAGCTCCTAGGGGTCCCTGCTCTTCACAGTATTTCAGAATCCCAGACTCACCTCAATGATGAAAAGTAGACATGAATCTGAAAACCTGGGCTTACCTAAGACATTAGTATGGCGCTCTAGAGAAAGTAGGAAAATAGGGCCAAGCAAGAAAAGAAAAAGGAAGGTCAATTCTGAGTATTCTTTGAATGCTTCTTGTATACACAATGTACTAGAACTCTGAAATGCTTACTTAAAAGGTGAGAAATTTGGAAGAGGAGAAAAAGAGGGAAAGAGGAGTCTAGGCTCTGCCACTAATATGCTGAGCAGCTCAACTGCATCTTTAAGCCTTCATTTCCTCCTTTGTAAAATGAAAGGCACAGAGGAGATAATCTCTAAGGTCTCTTCTAGATCATCATCTCTGACTTATATGAGAAGAGAGGGCAGGAGAGAAAGCCTGCTTTTAACTTTATAATATGGCTTCCCCTCTCAAAATCCCTAGTTTACTCCAAACTGAGTCGAAGTTCCCCCTTCTAGAGGAGGGTTTCCAAGCCTGGCACCCTATCCCACCCACCCCCATCCTTAATCACTAGCATCTTATCAAAAACATCAATTATGTTATATTGATTTTACATTTACTTAGTGTATCTGTATCCCCCACCCCATTCATTCATTCCAGTGATAAACCTGAAACTTCTGACTAGCCTTAGTCAGACGTGGCCCAGAACTCTCTGATAGCTTTCTTGAGGGAATGAAAAGTTTTATTTTTGCCTTTGTAGCACCACTATCTAATTCAGTGACCAACACATAGTAGGAGTTTTTTTTTAAAAAAGGTTCATTGCAATTTGGAACTATGGATAAACAATTTTAAAACTACATATCCTTCGATCTAGCAACATCATTACCAGATCTGTATCCCCAAAAGACATGATGAGCAAGATGGTTTCAGAAAACCTACATGAACTGATGCTGAGTGAAGTGAGCATAACCAAGAGAACATTGTATACAGTAATAGCATTATTGTACAATGAAGAATTGTGAAAGGTGTAACTATTTTCAATCATACAAATATTCAAGACAATCCCAAAGGACCCATGAAGAAAAATGTTAAGCAATTCCAGAGAAAGAATTGATGGCATCTGAATAGAGACAGAAATATGCTGTTTTTCTTTTTCTCTTTCTTTCTTTCTTTCTTTCTTTCTTTCTTTCTTTCTTTCTTTCTTTCTTTCTTTCTTTCCCTTCCTTCCTTTCTTCTTTTTTTTCAAATTTTCTTCCACAGAATGACTAATGTGGAAATGTTTTACAAGACTGCACATGTATAAACCTGTATCAGATTGCTTAATGTCTCAGAGAGGGGAAGGAAAGGAGAGAACTTAGAACTTAAAACTTAGGAAAAAAACACAAATGTTAAAAATTATTTTTATATGTAATGTTGAAAAAATAAAATATTGTCAAACTATTTTTAAAAAGACTTCAAATAGAGAGAGTTCAAGTTTAAAAAATCTTTATCGATTGTTTGGAGAGATTGTTGTATAATGTTCTGCAAATTAACCTCTTTAAATCAATCTTTAAGGGCTTCAATTTCCTCATCTATAAAATGAAGTCCAGTTCAAGACATATAATCCTATGAGCTTCCATAGAGAGAAGATCTTGTTTTGTGGAAGCTTGTCTGAACAGATATTTCTTGCCTCAGTTTCCCCCCAATGGACCGAAACCTAATCCTTCATTCCTTTCTAGGTAATTGAGAAATCCAAAACATAACTGAACAACAGAATATATATATATATATATATATATATATATATATATATGTAGATCAAAATTTTAAAATTAAGAATGAGACATCCTTTATCCTATCAAAGTGAGTTTGAAACAGCAAAATGGATTCTTGAAGCCCTCAGACCTTGTTACTTTGAGGATAATTGCCCTTTTTTGGACTATTATGTGAATCTGACCAATTCTCTGGGATTCACAGAAAAGAAAGTTCTGGACAGATTCCTACAGGAAGTCTTGGGTATCCTGGGACCTCATTCAAAGGAGCTTTCCTTTAACTTCTCTCTCCCACTGCCCAAAAATGAACTAATTCCTACCATCTTTTCTCCTGCAAAAACCTAGAAGGTTGGGGTCAGCTAGGTGGCACAGTGGATAGAGCCCTGGAATCAGGAGGACCTGAGTTCAAATCTCTGCTCAGACACTTAATAATTACCTCAACCATGGGCAAGTCACTTAACCCCATTGTCTAGCAAAAATAAATAAATAAATAGATAGATAAAAATTTAGGACTTTAGGTTTATCCAAGGTTCAGAATTTATTAGAGAGGGCAGCAGTGGTACGCTGAGGTAGCATGGAAAAGTAATTGAACTAAAAGACCTTTTAATATTGGAGTCAGAGGACTATAATTCAAATAATGCTTCTTTTATTTCCCACTTTGGACCTCAGTTCCCTCTCTGAAGTCCATTCTAGCTCATGAGACCCCATGACTGACAATCAGAAAATTTGGGCTGATCACCAAACATACTTCAAAGGTCTGTGACTTGGGGTAAGCTACCAATTTCACAGAGGCTCCATCTTCTCATATATAAAATTATACTAATTATGTAAAAGCTTTCAGAAAGTTTTCATAAGCCTTAAAGTGTTCCCAGTTCATTTCAACTATCATGATCATCATTTAGAGAGGGAACAAGGTGTAATAAAGACACTTGGAGGCAGAAGTTCTAATCCTGCTTCTGACATTAGCTAACTATGGGATCATGAGCAAAACTATTCATTTCTCTGAACCTCAGTTTCCTCATCTGTAAAATAGAGATAATAATCAGAATCGTTGTGAGGATCAAGTGAGATAATGTAAGTAAAACAGTCTACAAAATTTAAAACCATAGTAAACATCAGTTACTATTCCCTTTCTCAGAGGGTTTTTTGTGAGAAGAGCAATAAAGAAGTGCAAATTATTATTATTATACTTCTACCCAGTCAGAATTGCAATCATTGCCTTGGGTTTTTCAAAATACACCACCCTAAAACTAATGCATTGTTGGTGGAGTTGTGAAGTGATCCAATTTTTTGGAATTATTCCCAAAGGGCAATAAAATTGCATACCCTTTGATCTAGCCATACCAAGTCTCTATTCTGAAGAGGTCACCAAAAAAAAAGGTAAAAAACCCACATGTACAAAAATATTTATAGCAGCTATTTTTGTAGTGGCAAAAAATTAGAAATTAAAGGGATGTCCATCAACTGGGGAATGGTTTAACATATTGTGGTATATGAATGTGATGAAACGCCATTATTCTATAAGAAATCAAGAGGGACAGATTTCAGAAAAGTTGGGAAAACTTGCATGAACTGATGCTGAGTGAAGTGAGTGGTACCAGAAGAATATTGTACACACTAACAGAAACATTGGGTGATTTTCAACTCTGATGGACTTGTTCACTTCAGTAATATAATAATCAAAGATAATTCTAAAAGATTTGGAATGGAAGATACACCATCCATATCTGAGAAGGTTTAAATATAGACTAAACCTTACTATCTTCAATTTTTAAAAGTTGTTTTTTTTAAGTATTATGTTTTGTTCTCTCTGTTTTGCCCCATTTTGATCTGATTCTTCTTTCACAACATGATTAAGATGGATATATGTTTAATGTAGTTATTTGTGTATAACCTATATTACATTGCCTTCTGTCAAGGGGAGGGGGGAGGGAAGGGAAGGAGGAAGAAAAATGTGAAACTCAAAACCTTGCAAAAAAAATGATTATTGAAAGCTATCATTGCATGTACTTGGAAAAATAAAAATATTTAACCCTCCCAAAAAAAGACACTCCCCAAATCAAAATATTCCATCCCTGAGGACCACCATCAGAGTCTAAACAATATCTACAGCTGAAGTATCTTTATCATTATTATTATAAACAGTAGTAGTAGTAAAGCAGTGGGAGTGGGAGTGGTAGCAGTAGTAGTAGTAGTTGTAATAGCAGCAGCAGTAGTAGAGTAGTAGTAGTAGTAGTAGTAGTAGTAGTAGTAGTAGTAGTAGTAGTAGTAGTAGTAGTAGTAGTAATGATGGTAGTAATGAGTAGTGAGTAGGGAAAAGGAGGAGTATTTTTGAAAGCTTCTTGAAAGCATAAACACCATTTTTTTCCTCTTCCCTTGCTCCATCCTTTCCCTCTTTTCTGCTTAAGAAATCCAATTAACAAGCTAGTATGAAAATCAGTCATTTGTCACTATTTTCCTTTAAGTCAGAATGGTGCAAATGAAAATGTCAGCAGCTCCTATCAGTCCAGCAGCTTTCTTTAGTTCCAAACACTGCTTATCCATAATCGATCCTTGCAGAAGACAAAGGGCATGAATAATCCACCAGACCCATTCAGTGGCAGGTGGAGAGGCTGGGAAGGAGAAAGAATTTCCAGAAATGAGAGGGATAAAAAGACTACAGGTCCAGTTTAGGTCTTCCACACGAGGCAGAAGGCAGTTAAAGAAGGTACTAGACAGGGAACTGAACTGAATACACAAGGTGCTTGGAGCCTTAGCAAATTTATCACAAAACCAGAGTTTTCATTGTCTTTTGAAAGCCATGAAATGCCAAAAGATGTTTTCCTTCTCTGGATGTCAGAAACCCTCTGATAGCCTCCACCCCTACCATGGGGAGAGCTCAGGGATTAGAGACTTTGGCAGAATAGGATGGGGTAGAAGAATGAAAGGAGATTGAAGGAAGCCTTACAAAGAATGGAAACCAGAGATGGGACCTCCTGCCACTCTCTCCAGATGCCAATAGTTCAGGATTTGGTCTGCCACAGTTTACCCCTCCCAGCATGGTGAGAAGAGATAGGACAGGCAATTGTTTCTTGGAGACTTTTAGTCAGTTTCATTTCTGGTTTCTTGTGTTTATAATATAATCACCATTACAATTATAATAATATTCTGTAGTCTTACCTTCTATTTATCTAAGCTCATCCAGTGGGGGTTGGGAAGGTGGAATGGAACACTCCCTTCAATCTTAACATGATGCCTGGGGAAAATCTCCTAGTATTTGGAGTTGGAAGAAACCCTAAAGATTTTTAAATCCAGACCCTTCCTTTTAGAGATAGGAAACTGAGTCCCACCAAGGAGGATCACACAACTAGGAAATGTCCAAGTCAAGATTCAAGACTAGGTCTGCTGTTCAGAATACCCAAAGAATCAGTGGAATCAGTGGCCAGGATTACTGGATTCATGATTCAGAGGAAGAAACTAAATGGCTTAATTAACCACGGGAGCATTTGTGATGACCTTTCCCCCCTACACATCCTAAAGCAGTTCTCCTCTATTCCTCACTCTTTCTCTCTTTAGAGAACTCATGAATCTGAAGATTCAGAGGATTTTCCCAAGGTTGAACAGTTTGTAAACAGGGAAGTCATAATAAAGCTAGTCTCTTCTGCCTCCTAGCCAAGAGCTGAAACTGTGAAGGGAATTTCCAACCCTATGGGGGAAACTCACAAAGTTGTTAGGAAAAACCACAACTATTTTGAATGAGGAAAAAATGTGTAGTCAGCCCCTGAAAATCTGAAACTCCAGGACAAACTAGAGAGAATCATATGATTTATCACTAAAACAGTTTATTCAGAATTCAAGGTTGGAGAGGGTCTCCATGATCAATGTCTTTTCCTAAACAAGACAGGATACAAATATAGGAGCACTCTTTTAATTTTTTAAAGTATAGTAATGGACTTCCCTTGAGGACAAAGGTTGATTACTTAACTGGCTCTGGGGAATCTAACTGGGAGTGGAAGGAAGTGGGGGGTGGGAGCTATTATCTTGATGACAGTTCCTGAGGGTTCTCCAAAGGTACTGCCCTCCCCTTGGGGATTTAAGGACTGGAAGAGTGAGGAAGGTGATGGTCAAAGTGCCTTTACTCTAACAACAAAAACCAAATAAATTCCCTCCCTCCAAAAAAAGATCAAGCTAGCCCTTCATTTAGATGAGAAAGGCTGTGTAGCACCTTACATTTAGACAGACACTATAGTTATTACCATTTCCTACTGGCTACTTAGCTTCCAGGTTTTTATTCTCTTCTGGCTCCTCTCCCTTTTCCTATGAAGATTGATCACTATGGGAGCTAAATCTAATATCAGAAAGACCTAGCTTCAGTCCAACTTTGCCACCACAATCAAGTTGTTTCACCTCTCTTTGAAGTTCAGTTTTTGTCACCTTATAAGTGAGAATGACATTTGCATAGCATCAATCTGACAGGGCTATTATGAGAATCAAATGAGATAGTGAACACAAAATAATTCACAAACTTTAGATTCCTATTTTTAAAAAAAATGTCCATTGCTATTTTATAATCATGATCTTCCCAACCCATAAAAGTGAGTATCCACCAAACAGAGCCTTAAATACTTGTTTCAGATGGAAAAAATATGTGAAATGTGTAACTATACCAGTTTTACCACACTATTATGGTGGGAGAATATGTTGATTCCGTATTCTAGACTTATGCACAAAATTCATTCATTATGACTCTGCCAACAGATTTCTGTCTTGGGATCTCTTCTATTCTGTCCTTAAAAGCTCTTTGTGGGTGCGCTCATACTTTCTCATGGATTCAATGTTTTATCCCAATGCAAATGACTCCCAAAGAAGACATAGCTGCATGTGTGTGCATATATACACCTATATGCATGCATGTGCACTATGTATGTTGGTTGCATTATACATGTGTTTCATGTGTAAATATTTGACATATAGATATATCTCTAGCCCCTTAGGCAGTAAAACTAAAAAGCACTTTGCCTGAGAAAGACCTGAGGGCCTTACAAAAATCACAGAATCTCAGAACTAGAAGGGACCCTCACCATACATCTCTTATAACCTTGAACAAGAATCCACTTTAAAGTATAGCAGACAAATGATCATTAAGCTAGAAGACATCAAGTGAAGAAAAAAAACATTATTGCCCTAGGCAACTCATTTTGCTTTGGGACAGCTCTAACTATTCAGAAGTGGTCTGAATCTACTCTCATTGCTCCTTATTTTGCTGTCTGGGACCAAACAATAAAATCAATCTCTCTTTCCCATGTCAATCCTTTCAAACACTCAAAGATAATGTCATGCCCCTGAACCTTTGAGTCTTTTCTCTGCTAATCATTCCCAGTTTCAGCCTGTCCTCATTTGGCATAATCACAAAGTCCTCTAGTCCTTTGGTCACTCTCCTCTGGATAGTTTCCAGTTTATCAGTCTCTGTATTAAAACACAGCCCTCAGAAATGACCATAAAACCTCATATCTGATCTGATCAGGACAGTAGATAGCTAGATAATCACTTCCTAATTCCTAGAAGCTCTGCCTCTCTTAGTGTAATTCAATATTACACTAGAGGTTTATCTTTATTAATGCTGCATTATCAACCAATCAATCAATATTTATTAAATACTTGATAAATATCAGACTCTGTGCTAAGTGCTGGTGATACAAATGGGATAAAAGTCCTCAAGAAACTTATAATCTCAGTGTTGGCTCATAATGTGCTAAAGAATCTGAAAAAGATTTTGGTTTTTAGTGACCTGCAAGCTCAATATGAGTCAATACTGTGATATGATTAAAAAACCTTAGTGATCTTAAGGTACATTGAGAGAGGCATAGCTTCAAGGAATAAGGCTATATTGTCCAACTGTACTATGTCCTGATCAAACTATATATCATTTCCCCAAAAGATCTGGATGGTATACAACTCTTCAGTAACTGCTGTGATGATGGGGATGGGGTGGGGGTGAATTTTAGTACAGACAGTATTAGCATTGTCAATTCAAGACTTTCTGCCTGCAGCAGCCTATGCACTAGTCACTACTCCCCTGGTCACCTCCTCATACTCTGATCTTCATGGTCAACATGGTGGTCTCCATGCTGCCAACCCAGCTCTTCTTTCCCTCTTCATGGTCATAGAGTTCTCCATTATTCTATTGTCTATTTTCAGATGCTTTCCCCTTATCCTTGGGACAATGTTTAGGATAATGTTGAAGTAATCTATTGTTATAAATTCATAGATTCTTGATTTTCTGGGACAATTTCAATTTCAAGGATATTTTTAAAAAAGTACTCTAAATGAAGTTTTATAAATATCCTTTGTCAGACCATGCTTTCCAGTCTCCATGTTCTGAAAATAGTCACATCATATATTACATATAGAATATATTACATATAGAATAAATAGCAAGAACTATAATACCTAACTTTCATAAGCCTTTAATGCTTATATATTTTGTTTCTTAACAAATCTTTTTCCCTCTTTGGCCCTTTGTTCTTCCCTCTTCAAAGTGATTAGACAGTATGAGGTGGTCTCTTAGGCCCTTCTAGTTCTAATATCTTGTGAATAAAAATTTAGAACATTATTATTTTATTAATAATTAAATATCTTTCAAAACTAAAGCACAACCATAATCTGAGAAGTAAAACATTTAAAGGTCATCTCATGAATAATCAACCTGACAGATAAGATTTAGACTGTAGTGGGGAGTTGACCCTGAGAGGAAACTGAGTGACATTGATGTTCTTTTGTACCCTGGGGCAGTTGAGAATTATTCTAACTCAGGGAAAAACTGGGTCTCACCTCAGTCCCATCATCCTATTAACATTTCTTCCTCTTCCCAAGAGATCTATTTATTCTGTTTATTTATCTATTTATAACCACAATAACAAACCTTGCACAAATTCAGTTGTCCTTTTTTCACCTTTGGTCAAGAAGCAAATGACATAAATTCTCTTTTCTTGATCTTCAGTTTGTGAGAAGGTCCTTAAATGATGGGTTAAAATATTGATTATATGTGAGTATGAAACAGTCAGAAATTAATGGAAAGATCTCCAAGTGGACATGCCCATCTTAAGATCTATCTTATCACCTACGCTCAAAAAAAGAAAAGAAAGAAAGAAACACAGAACAGAAGATGCAGTCAGGGGACCAACTTCCCCTATAGGCTTGTCTAGTGAGTAAATATGTTTTTTGATATGCATGATTAGCTACTATATCTAGAATAGGAGGTGGGTAGGAGAGGGTTTTTCCATTCTCAGTGAGAAATTTCCAAACCACACATTCAGGAGTGAAGATTAGAACAAAAGAAGAAATTACCTCCCTTAAAAGACTTCTTAATAAGTAGTTCTTCCAGATTCAAATTGGCCAAAATTCTGACATAAGAGAATATTAGCACCATCATAGGGAATAAAGGATTGATAAGGGGACTGCCTCATCATCCAAAAACCCAAGTCTTTCAATGCTGAACCACATGTGTTCCTGAAAGTGGCCAAGGGAAATCAGTTCAACTCCATGAAAGTCCTAATGGAATGTTCTCCAACCAGAGTATGGGGGTGGGGGGAGAGAGTGGTGAATTGTCACCATTTTATCTAAACAGGATGGGAACCATGGTATAGAACACTGTAAGTGCTCACAGTCTCTTTTTACATGTCAGTTTGTTTTGCAGAATTGCTATTCTTTTTTCTTTTCTTTTTTTTATTACATCAATGACTCTAAGAGTCAAAGGAAGTGGGGTAAGAGGTAGAGAAATATATATTCAAAAATAAAAGAAATAGTTCCTTAGTTGGGGGAGGAGCCAAGATGGCGACAGGAGAAGAGTTTCTCCTAGGTGTTCTCCCCATAATATTTGAATAATCTTAAAATTATGACTAAATTTTCAAGAGACGGGGAGGGAGACTTCTGAGGTCTGTCTTATGTACTTGGAACAGGACTCTGGGGCTCTGACTACATTCAGATCCTGATGACAGTTTAGGCCCCCCATAGAGCAGAGACCCCCACCCACCTCAGCCCCATGGCAGAGGGGTGCACTTGCGGTTATTCACAGACCAGGAGAGCAGTCAGAGCTTCATACACTGAGATTCTTGTGGGGGGGGGTGCCCTAATAATACTCAAAACCTCAGGAAGTACCCCAAAACCAGGCACAGGCTGGAGAAATGAGTAAACAGAGAAAAAAGAGGATCACCATTGAGAAATACATTGTCTATGATCCCAAGAAGGATCAAAATACTCAATCTGAAGATGAGGAAATACAAGCTCCTGAATCTAAAGACTCCAAGAAAAATGGAACTTGGGCTCAGGCTATAACAGAGCTCAAAAAAGATTTTCAAAATCAAGTGAGGCCCTTTGACCCAGCAATACCACTACCGGGTCTATATCCTGAAGAGATGATGACATAGGGTAAAAATATTACTTGTACAAAAGTATTTATAGCAGCCCTGTTTGTAGTGGCAAAGAATTAGAAATCAAGTAAATGTCCTTCCATTGGGGAATGGCTTAGCAAACTGTGGTATATGTTTGTCGTGGAACACTATTGTTCTATTAGAAGCCAGGAGGGACAGGATTTCAGGGAAGCCCGGAGGGATTTGCATGAGCTGATGCTGAATGAGATGAGCAGAACCAGGAAAACACTATACACCCTAACAGCAACATGGGAGTGATGATCAACCTTGAAGGACTCGATCATTCCATCAGTGCAACAATCAGGAACAATTTTGGGCTGTCTTCAAAGGAGAGTGCCATGTATATCCAGATAAGGAGCTGTGGAGTTTGAACAAAGTTCAAGGACTATTCCCTTTAATTTAGAAAAAAATAGATATCTTATTGTCTGATCTTGTTACCTCTTAGACTTCTTGTCTCTTTTTTAAGGATATGATTTCTCTCTCATCACACCCAATTTGGATCAAGGTACAACATGGAAACAAAGTAAAGACTGACAGATTACTTTCTGTGGGGGTGGGGGGTGAGGAGGGAAGCAAGATTGGGGGGAATTGTAAAACTCAAATAATATCTTCAATAAAAATAAATTTTAAAAAAATCAAGTGAGGGAGATAGATGAAAAATTAGGAAAGGAAACGAGAAAGATGAAGGGAAAACATGAAAAAAGAAGTCAGAAGCTTAGTCAAGGAGAGCCAAAAAAATGCTGAAGAAATTAACATATTAAAAACCAGCATAGGTCAAATGGATAAAACAGTTCACAAAGATATTGAGGAGAAGAATGCTTTAGAAAGCAAAATTGTTCAGATAGAAAAGGAAATAAGAAAGCTCTCTGAGGAAAACAAATCCTTCAGATGTATAATGGAGCTAAAGGAAACTGATGACTTTATGAGAAGTCAAGACACAATACTTCAACACCAGAAGAATGAAAAATTAGAAGAAAATGTGAAACATCTCATTGAAAAAACAACTGATCTGGAAAACAGATTCAGGGAAGATAATTTAAAAATTATTGGCATAGCTGAAAGTAAAGATCAGGAAAAGAGTCTTGACCTCATTTTTTAAAAATTCCTACAAGAAAATTGCCCTGATATCCTAGAAGCAGAGGGTAAAATAGAAATTGAAAGAACCCACTGATCTCCCCCGGAAAAAGATCTAAAAAAAAATCCCCAGGAATATTATAGCCAAGTTTCAGAACTCCCAAGTCAAGGAGAAAATATTACAAACAGCCAGAAGGACACAATTCAAATATTGTGGAGTTGCAGTCAGGATCACACAGGACTTAGCAGCAACTACATTAAGGCCTCATAGGGCTTGGAATACAATATTCCAGAAGGCAAAAGAGCTTGGAATGCAACTGAGAATCAACTACCCAGCAAAACTGAACATCCTCTTCCAGGGGAAAAGATGGACTTTAAATGAAATAGGGGAATTTCAAATGTTCCTATTGAAATGACAAGAGCTGAACAGAAAGTTTGACCTTCAAATGCAAGACTCAGGTGAAGCATAGGAAGTAGGGGAGAAGGATAAAATATGAGGGACTTAATGGTGATGAACTACATTTATTCCTGCATAGAAAAATGATACTGATAATACTCATATGAAACTTCTCATTTAATAGAGCAGGTAGAAGGCACTTTTATAGTTGAAGCACAGGAGAGAGCTGAATTTTAAGATATAATATATTGTAAAAATGGAGTCAATGGCTAAGAGAAATGTACTGAGTAAGAGAAAGGAGAGGTGGAATAGGCTAAGATACTTTGTCTAAAAGATTTCTTTTTTGCAATGAGCTATTGCAATGATATGGAAGGGGAAGATGAGGGGGAATGAGGGAATCTTCACTCCCATCAGAAATGACTCAGAGAGGAAACAGCATACACACTCAATAGGGTATAGACACCTAGAGTAAAAAGGAGAGAAGGGAAAAAGGGGGAAAGGGGAGATGTAGGTAATAGAGGAGAGGGTAGATCATAGGAGAGAATAGTCAGATATAACACATTTTCTTTTTTACTTTGTGCAAGGGGCTGGGATTGAGTGACCTGTCCAAGACCATGGGGCCAGGTGGTTGCTGGGTCTCAGGGGTGGTATGTGGGCTTGGAGCCTCTTGGCACCAGGGCAGGTGATCAGTCCACTGCACCCCTCAGCTATCCTACAGCACATTTTATAAAAGGGAGAGAGTGAAAGGAGAAAGAAAATATATGGTAGTAGGGAGGTATGAATGGAGAGAATTATAATCAGCAACAGCAACAGCGGAAAAATATGGAAATAACTTTTGTGATGGACTTACCATAAAGAATATGATATACCCAAGACAGAGCTGATGGTATCAGAACACAGACTGAAACATTTTTTTCTCTTTCTTTTACTTTATTTGTCATGAGGGTCTATAGTTTTTGGGGGGAGGGGTATTATGTTTACTCTAAAACAAGAATATTTTAGTAATGTATAAATAAATAACTTGTACAAAAATAAAAAACAAAGAATTTTTTAAATAAATAAATGAAATTTTAAAATATATCAGTAAAAATTTTTGGTTTTTGAGATTTAGACTTCCTTATCTCACCATGGTTAGAAGTACAGCAACCACTAATATTGCACTAAAATCAGTTTAGTAGCTTTGATCTGCTCTATTTCTTTTTTTTTTTGCAAGGCAAATGGGGTTAAGTGGCTTGCCCAAGGCCACACAGCTAGGTAATTATTAAGTGTCTGAGTCCAAATTTGAACTCAGATACTCCTGACTCCAGGGCCAGTACTCCATCCACTGTGCCACCTAGCCACCCCTTCTCTTCTTTATTTAAAAAAAAAAAGGTATATTAGAATATAATGAAGAAATAGTGGATTTTAGAAGGGGAGGGTTTGGGGAAAATCCTAAATATACATATTTTCTTTTTTATTAGCTTTTATTTTATTTTTCTAATTACATGCAAAGATGGTTTTCAACATTCCTTCTTTGAGAACTTTTGAGTTTCACATATTTTTAATATGATACTGACTAAGAAACTCTCCCTCTCTTGGCTTCAGTTTCCTCATTTATAAAATGAAATTAGACTAGGTGATCCCTGAAGTCCTTTCTAGCCCTAGAATTTTTTGTTCTAAAACATTAAAAAACCTCCTTGGCAGGATTCTCCCTTTGCTCTTCAGACTCATTTTCTCCACCAAAAGAACTCTTCAGTGGTGTGCTAGAGCCAACTCTGAGCAGCTCTGGAGATTATTAAATTTTCATTCTAGGAGCATTTATACTTCAGAAATCAGAAAAATACTACAAATCAGACTTTGGTTTGTTGATTGCCTAGACATAAGAAAGTGTTGCATATGTGAATTAAATTTAAAGCATATGTGTATACATTTCCCCCCCAGGCTATTAATCATTTACCAATATACCTTTGTATTGCTCCGAAAACATTTCTTGAGCTTAGCAGGAATAGAATAAAAGGAATGAAGTCATCACCAGATCAGTGATTTCAGTGCTGAGGCACAGTAGGCTAACAACAGTAAGAACATACAACTGACTCTTTTATGGTGCTCTGTGTGGTTTGCAAAGTACTCTACATCTATTATTTCATTTGAGCCTCATGACACCCCTACTCTTCTACTTTGAGGGAGAACAATATATATGTAGTTCTCCAAAGGACAGTGACTTCCAATGAGGTGAAATGGAAAGCAGACCCATCTCATACTCAGTAAAAAGTTCTTGGGATGATTAGGTTCCTTATTAGTCTTTGAAGATGGAGGGATGTGTAGGGTCATGTGAGGGAAAGGAAATGACCTCAGAAAACTAGAATAAATCTTTCTTATTTTGAATTGTAGGTGGCTGACTTGCTTTTGCCTAACCTAGTTAGAACCAGAAAGGCAGGGGATCCTTGAAACATTCTATCACTCAGTTACTCACTCATCAAGCAATGGAATGAGGGGAAAGAACTCTGAAGTGAGTTCTTAAAGACCTGAATTCAAAATCTGATTATGTCACTTTTTCTCTACAGGCCCTAGAGCAAATTTACTTTGTCACGTCTACCTCAATTTCTTCATCTGTAAAATAAATATTTTTTTAATTATCTGATCTTAAAGGGACCATCAGACTTTGAAATCCTATCATTCCTTGGGAGGGATATGTAGAGTAGTAGATACTTAAACTCAGGATTAGTAGTAGTAGTTACTTAGACTTAGAATCAGAAAAACCAAGTTTCAAGTCCTAACTCTAACAAAAAAAAATAATAAATTCAAAAGGCTATGTGACTTTAGACATGTTCAATGCATGCCAATATACCTTCCACCCTGTATCCCATCCAGTAAGTTCTCTAGTAGTAGAAGGATTTTGTTCATTGGGCAATCATCATTCCAATGAAGTCAGAGTCTGAAGACTTCTAAATGCCTCTTCCATCTAAGGTATAAAGGCAGCTTTTAGGGGGAAAGGCCCTTGGGTTTGAGTTAGAGGACTTTTTTTAAAATTCTAGTTCTTCTACTTACACCTGAATGAGTCTGAGGAAGTCACTATCCTATTCCAAACTTAGATGTTCTCATCTATAAAATGAAATGTTTTCTCATGGCCCTTCTAGCTCTACATCTATGATTCCAGAAGAATGCAAATGTTCAGAGAATTTCAAGACATTACCAGAGGAATTCATAAACTGCTTTACTTTCTATCTTCTCTTGAACAAGATTTGATGTGAAATTCTTCAATAAGAAAAGAACCTTAATAAGGTTGTCTTATGTATGAGTTATCCTGCTGATGTGACCTTTTAATTTGAGATCAATTGTAAATTTCTGAGCTTGGGACATGCCTTTAAGAGAAGATAGGATATTCACTTGGACAAAGAGATGGGGAATAGAGGAAGGGGATCTTCTTTTCTTCTCCTTCTTTACTATTTTACTTGATAACTTCATCAGTTCCTATGGATTCAAGTATCATCTCTCTGCAGGTGATTCTCAGATCTATTTGCCCAGCCCTGACTTCCCTCCTAACTTCCAATCTTGCATCCAACTGCTTACTGGATATCTCAAACTGTATGTCTGGTAGATACCTTAAACTCAACATGTTCAAACTAAACTCATTATTTTCCCTCAAAACTCTCCCCTCAGGGCAGCTAGGTGGCAAAGTGGATAGAGCACCAGCCTCAGACACTTAATAATTACTTAGCTGTGTGGCCTTGGGCAAACCACTTAACTCCACTGCCTTGCAAAAACCTAAAAAAAAATAAAATAAAATAAAGACTAAGACTCATTCTCCAGCAGATTAATAGTGGAAGGGGTGAATGACATGCATATTTAGTAACATTTGTGTTTAAGTCCATATTGCTTTCCAAAATGAATGTAGCAAATAAAGAATATGTAAATATGTGTGTATTTATAACTACTTTTTATTGGCAGTAAAGAATTAGCAACTAAGGTGATTACAATTAGATAACTAAGGTGGGAATAGCTAAATGAATTAAGTGGAATGGAATATTATTGTGCCAAAAGAAATTATGAAATTTTCAGAAGATAAAAATTTCAGAAGAAACTGGGAAAATTATTATGAACTGATGCAGAGTAAAGATGGAAGAACCAGAACAATTTATACAATAACAACAGCATTATAGAGAAAAGCAAATTTGAAAAACTTTCAAACTACCACTTTGAAAGCTTTTAGATCAGTGAAATGATAAGCAACGAGTCCAAAGGATGAAAATAAAACATTATTCACTTCTGATTGAGAGATAATGAACATAAAATGCAGAAAGAGACCTATATTTTTGGACATGGCTGACATAAAATTTTGTTTTGCTGGACCATATAGATATGTGTTGAGGGCTTTTTTAAGGTTTGTAATTCATTTTTATTTTTCAAATAATAAACTTTTTAAAATTAATCAATCCCTCCCATTATCTCCATTGAGAAAATTTTTAGAAAATTATTTTTAAAAGAACAAGTACATGCTAGAAAAATAGTATTTTCTGTTTTTTTATAAGAAAACCAATATAGGGGTTGCTAGGTGACTCAGTGGATAGAGCATCAGCCCTGAAGTCAAGAGTACCTGAGTTCAAATCCGGCCTCAGACACTTAATAATTACCTAGCTGTGTGTCTTTGGGCAAGTCACTTAACTCCATTGCCTTGCAAAAAAATACTTAACCCCCCCCCCCAATATATCAGAGGAATTTTGTAGATGTAATTTTGCAAGCATTTAATAAACACATCCTATTCTTATGGAAAGCATGGAGGGGTGAGGACTCAAAAATATAACTTGGTATATATAAAGCATTTGTTGAATGATTAGATTCAAAGAGTAGTCACAAATGATTCATTGTCAACTTGACATTAGAATTCTGGGGAAATCAGGGAATCTTTGATCAGCTCTATATTGTTTGTCATATTTATCAAAGTAATCTGTGTCCACTTCATGCTCTCTTAACTTCAAATTATCATTTATCCAAGGGACCAGGGTGATGAAAATTTGGGGTACTGAGAGGTTCCCATGCCCTTTCCAATTTACTGGAGAAGATATGAAATCAGAGTCAGAGAGAAGTCACAAGACAGGAATAGTACTGTCTCAAAGAACAGACACCCTGAAAAGTAAGCCAGGAACAGGATGGGGAGGAAGATAGCGAGCTCTCTGCTTCCCAATTTTGCATTTGAAAGAATTTTCCTGCTAGGGATATTTGGCATGTAGGGAGTGGGGAGACATACTGGTACCCAAGGCATACTGGGAGCAGAGAGCAGAGGACCGCAGTATTCAGATAGACATTGAGGGCACTACCAGCACCATTAATCATCCAGACCTCTACTTTTGCTGACCAGAAGCACTGTGCAGGACAGCTAAGATAAGTCTGTGAACAGAGGCACCAGAAGTCTACTGGGACTATGGGATCCAGAATCGCAAGTCAGAGCCTAAAAAGGAGGTAGTAGTTTTTACAAATTTTCATAGTTGAGGAGTAAGAGGAAGGACACTCATCTGTCAGCACCCTTTCTTTGCTACCCTTTGGTATAAGTTCCTGACTCTGAAAGCCCTTAGACATGCAACTCCTGTGCCTTCAACAATTCAGGAAAACTGGAAGAACCCATCAGGAAGAGGTTTCAATTTGAAGAGATGGTTTGGGACAATTTCCCTTTAATTTTCATTTGTATAATAAATAATGTGACCATAGGAAGCCTCTTTCTTATAAATGTAGGAAGTTAAAGATTACAAGGGAAAATCCCAGTTGTGGTGGGGTTGGGAACAGAGCAAGTCAGAGATTTTCCTATTTTTAGTCATTTTGGATGTGTGTCTTTCGATCATTTGAACCTGGGCAGTAAGGGATCTTCTTTCACAAACCTGAAGTATGGTACAACAGTAGAAGGAAGAGATTTCTTGTATATGTGTCAGAGTGGATTTAATAATACCACTGGGTTGAGCATAGTGCTACCTGGCAGGTAAATTACATATATAATATTTATATAATAAAAGATGTTACTGGAGTATTTTGTCAATTCCTTCTCCAATTCATTTTACATATGAGGAACTGAAGTAAATAGGGTTAAGTGACTTTCCCAGGGTCACTCAATATTGTCTGAGGCTGGATTTGTACTCAAGTCCTCCTGACTTCAAGTCTGGCCCTCCATCAGTTGTACAACTTAGTTGTATCACCCCAAATAGATATGTATATATGTGTCTATATGTATATGTACACATACTAATCACATTTATAATAGGTATGCATTATATATACAAAATAATATCTATAATATGTATATGTCTATATATACATATATAAACTTCCCATTTAATACTATTAAGTTACCCTTGATGCTCTTTGCTTTTAAATGACATTCACTTCCAAATAAGTCACTATTCCCACTCATCCTTCTCCCCTACCAGGGAGTTTTCTTTTGTAACATTTTTTTTAAAAGTTCTCATCAGATATGAATAAAGTGACACTCCATCTTCCTGTAGGTTAGTGGGAGGTAACATATGAACCCTATATAGATTTCTTGTACTATTGAAGTGACCCAAGCATCATGGGAGAATTCTACTAAATGTGTACCTTCCACATGTACCCCATTAATGACTTAAATAAAGACATATATGACATGCTTATCAGACCTGCAAATGGCAAAGTATTGGGAGGGATATCTAACACACTGAATGATAAAGTCAGGATCCCAAAAGATCTAGATCTAGCATTGGACTGAATCTAAATGAGATGAAATTGATGAAATTCAGTAGGAATAAAATTAAAATCCAGCTGAGCATATTTCCTAGCATCAGATGTTTGTCTTCTCACTATTCTCC
Source organism: Macrotis lagotis (assembly GCF_037893015.1). NCBI lineage: Eukaryota > Metazoa > Chordata > Mammalia > Peramelemorphia > Peramelidae > Macrotis > Macrotis lagotis. The sequence goes on along the minus strand of NC_133659.1, from coordinate 107,145,967 downwards.
CTTGCCTCTCCTCCTTTGCCTTCTCACTAGTTTCCCATCATGGATGATCCCAGGTCCTCTCAACTCAGAGACAATGCTCTTTTATAGTGTCCTACAGCAACAGAATTGAAGAGACATTGATAAATTAGAAATAGGGAGTACAGAAGAGTTAAAGTCTGGATAATTCACAAAACACTGAGACCCACTCCCTTACGTGACCATTTTCTATTCTATCTGGCAGCCCAGGCTCATTTTGTAAAATATTTGTAGTTTGAAGATTCCCCAAAGGTGATTACTTTAACCCAGTTTAAAATGCTGATTCATCAGCAGCCTGATTTCATTCAAGATCCAACCTATTTCTTTTTAGTCCAGGTTATTCAGGACAGTGCTAGAGGTTCACTATTTTATATCTAGAGAGGGGAGGAGGAAATTAAGATAGCCTTTCTACTGGATCTGATCATTCACTGAGACACATTTCTTCTTTGGGTGAGAATAGGAGATTGCTCTATTCTTTTCTAAATGAATTCCTTAGGAAAGAGTCAGAAGACTCTGGAATATCCCATCTGACAAAGGAGAAAAGGGAAACCTGGGGTATCTAGGGCTCCAGTTTGAAGATAGGCTATAGATGAATGAGAAGGGAGAGGGAGAGAGTTAACTTCCTCAAAGCATATTTGGCTAATCGTCTTGATGTCAGGTCAATCAATAAAATTTCCAAGGACTTATAACAATGTAGTTCCATTCTTCTTCCCCTTCTGAAAGAAAAAAAATGACCTATAGGGCATTTCCAGTTATTCTGATCAGTAACTATCCACTAGACCCAGATGACTCTAGAGGAGAAATTGAGACTAGTGACTTTGAACAGCTCTGTCACTTAAATCCAATTCACTTGAAGGTCATGGTATTATCTTCCTGATATCAATGGTCTTCTTCAAGAATGAAGGATAAACTATAAAAACAACAATAAGATAAATTGGTTTGTCTGATACAGGCGGACTGTACTGTCAGTTCAGTTGGACAGTACATGAGCCTTTGATTCAGAGATCTAGAGTAAACCCTCGGCCACAACTCACTCTTATTATATGGGTAGATAGCCTTTTCTCCCCCAGTCTTTGTCTCTTTTTATTCTTGCTCTGTTTTCCTGCCTCCAAAGCTAGGATATCTTTTTTAAAAATACTTTTTCAATTAACAAGCATTTAGTTTCCCTTCCACCTCCCCTGAAACTGAAAATAAAAAGTAGGGAGGGAGGGAGGAAGGAAGGAAGGAAGGGAGGGAGGGAGGGAGGGAGGGAAAGAGGGAGCAAGGGAAGGAAGGGAGAGCCAGAGAAACAAATTCTTTCATTGTCCAGAAAGATATTCCTCTTTATGAATCTTGAGTCTATCATCTCTGTCAGGATATGGTTAGGGTACTTAGTCATTAGTTCATTAATATATTTTTTCATTATATTGATCATAAATATCAAGTCTTTTGAAGTTGATTTTATTTATAATACTGTTATCCTAAATTGTTCTCTTTGTTACACTACATCAGTTCATACATATCTTCCCATATTGGTCTAAAATCATCTATTTCATCATTTCTTATTTGTTTGGGCCCTACTGGCTCAGTAAATGTAAATAGAAAGCTACTGTTTTTGACCAGAAACCCCAAGGGTCTTCCTCTCTCAGATTGCCTTTTTTTTTTTGAAAAGGCAACAGAGGACTTTCTTTGCTTCATTTCTTTTTTACCTTTCTTAATCAAGTAATGGGCATTTCCTCAGTCATACTAAAAATCTGATTAACACTTTAGTTTCATAAGATCAAGGTCTCCCAATTCATCTGTGGTTATTTCCAATCATCCTGATTCATTTCTGGTCCCTGGAACCAGATGAGTCTAGAGAAGAAAGTTAGGTTAGTGACTTTGTACACACCTCCCTCACTAAAATTCATTTCATTTACATGTTCTGGCATCACATTCCTTGATGTCATGACCAGCTTTGAGAATGAAGAACAAACAACAAAAGCCTATGGCAAAATAATACCTCTTTAAATTTATATACTATAATTTGTTTGTCCATTATTCATGTTTTCCTGTTTATTGCTATTTCAAAAAAAGAACTGCTATAAATATTTTTGTACATATGGGTTTTTTTCTTCTTTCTTTGGTCTCTTTGGTATATAGGATTAGTAGTTTTATCATTGGGTCAAAGGGCATGCACTGTTTAATGACTATGGGGGTAATAATTCCAAATTGAGCTAGACCTTTTCTTGATTCCCAGTGATTACAGCTAATGGCTACCCAAATTTCACTGACATATCTGTCTTTAATATAGGGGCCTGCACACTGTCAGAGACATGAAGAAAAGAGACTGCTCACCCAAAAAACTAATATGAGACTGAAAAATGTGCTGAAAGTAGTCGTCACCCAGCTAACTCTGGTTCCAAGTAGACCATAGCCCAGAATACTTCATAGGCCACTAACATGCAACCTCTTTTGAGGAGTAAAAACCATGCAACTGATAGACTCATGGGAAGTCCCCAAAACTGTCTGATTTCCAAAGGAACTGGAAGGGAAAAAAGTGACTCATTGATTCATCACTTAACAAATATTTAACATCTTCCACTGATGCCTGCCTCATCATGGTAAGGATGTATCCTTGGGTTCTTAAAGATTGGGTCAGTAGAGTGCAAGCTTTGGCAAGCATTTCCAAACTGCAAAGGTCTCTAGAATAGGTTTTATCAACTATTACTTGAGGGCCGGTCTTGTATTTACTTAAGGTCAAGGATTTAGAGTTAGGAAATCTTTAAAAATCAATTAGCAAAAGTCCCTCATTTTTATAATGAGGAATCAATCGAAGACCACTCAAGATTATCATTTGCCCTAGGTTACAGCAGGTACAGAATTTAAATCTCTGTCCTTTAAAGTTATCATTCCTTCCATTGAATCGTATCATATATCTCTAAGGGCAACTGACCAAATGCTCAAGACTTCGGATTCTATCTATTGATTTTTTGGCTACCAAAGACTCAGAAAGTCTACTAAAGGGGAAAGGGGTTAAAAGGGTTAAAAACTGCTTTCATAGGAGAGGCAAGAGGAGGGAGAAAGGACTCTCACCAATAAAATCATGGCTCTTTTGAAGCTGAAGTTCTAAGAACAAACAAACCTGAGAAGTTCACCCATGTGGGTGTATCAAAAGGCATTTGCAAAGTTGCTGAGGAAGAGAGTCAGTCATTCCTACATGAAAAGTGAAATATGGTAAAAGCTAAATGCCAAACCAGTGGTAGGGACCATTAATTTTTAAAAATGAATAAATATTGGCCTAATTCTAGGAGTGTACTGGTAAATGTTAGTGTAGATACACTTTTTAGTTTGATCTTCATTGTAAACATTAGATACTAAGACATGGAAAAGAAGGAATTTGGGTAGACCCTTAAAAGATGGGTAAGGTTTGGACCACTGGAGTATAGGAAAGGCATCTCAGATCATGGAGAGAGAGGAGTGATGGATGTCAACCAGGACAAAGGGGACAAAAACAAGTAAAGTTTACTATATAGAGAGTGAGTGGCCTAGTCTGGCTGGAAAAAAAATGGGAACATCTAGGTGGTACAGTAGATAGAGCACCAGCCCTGGAGCCAGAAGGACCTGAGTTCAATTCCCCCTAAGACACTTGAAAATTATGTAGCTGTGTGACCTGGGGCAAGTCACTTAACTGCATTGCCTTGCCAAAAAAAAAAAAGCATGGAAGTTCAAGAACAATTTAAAAACTCAGTTCAGCAAACATTTATTCAATGTCCATAGTACAGACATCTTGGGAGGTGCCAAAAATACAAAAACAAAACAGTTTCCATCTTCAAGAGGTTACTTTTTTTTAAAGAAAGACATCATGTACACAAATGAATAAATGCAAAATAACTGCAGAGCAATTTCTAGGACAAGGGAAATGAGAAAATCAGGGAAATGCCCCCTGTAGGCAGTGATATAAATTCCTATAGGCAAAGGCATACAAAAAGAGCATGCCGGTATAGGTTTCTAGGAAGGGATAGCTGATTCAAAAGTATGGAGGTGGAGATGGACTGTCATGTATAGGAATCTTATGCAAGTTAATATTTCTATAACAAAGTATGTGTAAGGGAGAGTAACATGAAATAAGTTTGGAAATAGAGGTTGTAACTAGACTATAATAAGTTTTAAATGATAAACAGGGTGATTAAGATTTTAGCCTACAGACAAAATCGGAACCATTGGCGTTTCTTGAAAAAGGGAATGACATAATCAGGCCTGTTCTTTAGGAATGTCAATTTTGTATCTATATGGATGATGGCTAGGAGAAGAGAAAGACTGGAGTCAGAGAGACTAATTAAGAGGCAATTGAAGTAGTCTAGGTGAGAGACTAGGGTTAAAGGATGAGGAATTTGAATATCATCCATTAGTCAACCAACTGTGTACCCCGGAGAAAAATGGTGACATGCTGAAGTGGTGCTTTAGGAATATTAATCTGACAGCAGTGCATAAGATGAATTGCAGGGCAGAAAAACAGGAGGCAGGGAGATCCTTTAGTTCATACAGTAAGCCATGAGAATCTCTATTTCATGGTGATAATAAGAATGGAAAAGAAGGGATGCATCGAGACAAATTACAAAAAAAGAAATAAGTTTATGTGGATGGAGTACATACTATGACCTCTGTCTCAGTGTTAGAAATAGTCCACAGGGGTGAGCTGGAGAGAACTGGGACTGTCCTGTCAGCTGAATATTAAATTTAGAGTGTAAGTATCCATACCTTAGATATTAGCATACAAATCAACTGATTCTTTGGTTTTGTTTATTGTTTACACTTAAGAAAGTGAAGAAAATGTTTACAATGAAGATCAAACTAAAAAAGTGTATCCACACTAACATTTTACCAGTACACTCCCAGAAATAAGCCAATATTTAGACAAGATTCATTCATTAAACAAACTCAACACTTAATAAATGTTTAATAAGCACCTAATATCTCCAAGACACTAAAGATACAAAGCCAAATTGAAAAATAGTCCTTGCAACTGGGGAATGACTAAATAACTGTTTCATAAATGTTATAGAATGTTATTGTTTTGTAAGAAATTCTATGTATAAAGAATACAGTGAAGCATGTCAAGATCTAGATGAACTGATACAAAGTCAAGAAAACTATATACAGTGAATACAAGAAAATAAATGGAAGGAATGACATCCCCAAAAAATCAAAAGCAAATATGAGAAAATAAAAAGTTCCAACAAAATACACCTGAAGAGATATGAGAAGACATCTGGAAGTGGGAAGTCCAAAGGCATTATACATTACTCATTTTCAGTCTTTGTCAATGTTGTTGCTATTGTTCCTATGTGTCATTTGGGATAACTTTTTGAAAACAGGAAGAAAGAGGGATACGTGGGAAAATTTTGGTAGTTAAGTAGCAGAAAATACCAATTAAAAAGTTATAGGAAAAATAAAAAGAAGAAAAAGGAAAGGAAAGAAGATAAAATGAAAAGAAGAGAAGGCAAGGGAAAAGGGAAGGGAAGGAAAGCAAATATTGTCTCTGACCTCAGGAAGTTTACCTTCTACTGGAAAAGTTTACATTCTGCTAGAGGAGCTTAATGGAAACAGAGTGGTAGGGTATTGGGGGGGAGGACATACAAAAGAAGGAGCAAGAAGAATAGATGCTTTTCTCCAGTCAGTATTGTTGTTTAGTTCATTCCTGTCCAACTCTTCATGCCCCATTTGGGGTTTTATTGGCAGAGATACTAGAGTTGTTTGCCATTTCCTTCTCCACTTCATTTAAGACACTGAGACAAATAGGGTTAAGTGATTTGCCCAAGGTCACACAGCTAGTAAGTGTCTGAATTCAAATTTGAACTCAGGTCTTCCTGACTCCAAGCACAGCACTCTGTGCACTCTGACAACTCCTAGTTCCACCTCCAGTCAGTAGGTCAGTAGATGATATTCAAATCATATTAAATGAACCATGAGATAAGAGAGAATCAATTTGGAGTTGCAGCAGAATAACATTCCCACTTCACATTGTATTTGCTTCTAAATTCCCATTTTAAGAACATAGGAGTTGGGACCTACCATATAGGAAAGGAGAGAGAGTTGGAGCTAGAGTTTAAATATTATTTTTGGAGTTAAAATCTTGTCTAAGTGGGGTGGCTAGGTGGCACAGTGGATCGAACACTGGCCTTGGAGGAGTACCTGAGTTCAAATCCAGCCTCAGACACTTAATAATTACCTAGCTGTGTGGCCTTGGGCAAGGCACTTAACCCCATTGCCTTGCAAAAACAAACAAAAAAAAATCTTGTCTAAGTAATCCACTAACTGTATGCCTTCAAACAAGTCATTCTATTAGTTAATCTTTCTGGTCTCTTTTAACTCTAAATCTATGGTCCTATAACCTTACTTTTCAGTAAGAAAGTACAGCTGAAAACTGTAGTAAGGAGAGGCTAATGATGGATGAGAAAGCACAACATCAAATTTCAGTTATAAATTAATGAAATGGGTGGCTAGGTGGCACAGTGGATAGAGCACCTGCCCTGGAGTCAGGAGTACCTGAGTTCAAATCTGACCTCAGACACTTAATAATTACCTAGCTGTGTGGCCCTGGGCAAGCCACTTAATCCCATTGCCTTGCAAAAAAAAAAAAAAGAAAGAAAAAGAAAACTTAAAAAAGAAATTAATGAAAATAAAGATGCAATATTTTTCCACTCAAGATCATGTACTCCTTGAAATCTAGGCATCTCTGGACATTATATTAAGAACCCCTGGACTAGATTATTTCCAAGGCCCCTCCAGATCTAAATTCTAAGATCCCCTAAATACTCCAGTATTTCTGCCAAGAAAACCCCAGATGAGATCACAAAGAATGGGAGGTGACTAAACAACAATAACAAAGTATAAGGACCTTATTTTTCAGAATATTTTAAAATAATTTTTTAAAATCTCAAATTTCAGGTAGGAATTAATGAAAATAAAGATGTAATTTTTTCCACTCAAGGTCAAGTGCCCCCATGACCAGGGGCAAGGCTAGAGGTCTTGGTTTCATCAAAGATAAAATGAGTTGGTTGAGACTTGGAAGTTCAGCAGTCAATCATAGGTCCCATCTCAATGTTGATCTGCTCAGGAACTTTAAAGCTATTGACCAAACCAGGCAGCTAGTTCGTTCCTCCATAGCAGGGACTCATCATATTGGTGCCAGACTATATTATAGTTCAGCACTCCTAGACTCAAGAGGTCCATCATTCTCAGTCTCCCCAATAATAAGGATCATAAGCTTTGTTCAGCTCATTCAACTGGAACTCCCTTCTTCTCAAGGCAGTACATTATACTTTGAAACAGCTTTAACTTGGGGGAAAGTTTTTCAGTTTGTCAAACTGAAATCTTCCTGTCTTCATCCATTACTCCTAGCCCTATTCTGCTTTCCTTTTCTCTCCTTGGCCTTTCATGAACTTCCGCTGGGAGGAGGGGCATGGGGAGTGGGGTTGGCAGATGGCCTCACCTTTGCCAAAGGCCACCAATGAGCATGCATTGGCAGTCTGAGGGTCACTGCTGATTTCCAGCTGTCTCTTATACAGGGGACACACTGTTAAAAATAGACTAAGCTCACCTCATCTTGGTAAGACTTTCCAGCAGGAGCTCTGGCAATCACCAGTATACCCAACCCACTCTTGGCAGTCAGTTGTGGGCAAATGGAAAGGGTGACTTCCTGACAATAGCCTGGGGAGCGTGGCAGCCACGAGGTTGAGCCTCATGGGGTGTCTCAGTTCTGGCATAAAAGAAACAAAGATGCCATCCTCCTGATGGGCCAAACCTCAATCAAGAGACTGCATTCCCATCCCAGGAGATCTGGGTGATCCCTAAGTCAGGGAGCTCCTTACCCACATGACCTTACCCACAGTCTTGTCATGAGGAGTAGAACAACATGTAGTGAAGTTTAAAGCTGAGCCAAAGACCATCAAGGAAAACTTCCAGCTATGAATGTCTGTGATTTTATGCTTCTAAAGAAATCAGAGGCTACATGGAAGGTGCCCCATGTATATTTTATCCCAAAATTGACCACCAGAGGGAGCTAATGCTCCAACTCAATGACTTCTCCAGAGAGTCAAGGCTCCTTGGACTGGAGGACCCTTGACTGTTGTCACTTCATCCTTCTCACTTCTCCTTATTCCAATTGCACAAGTTAATGTCTAAACTGTTGTTCTCGGTCTTTAAGCACTCCAGATACAAATGGTCTACCACCACTGTTCCCTTTTAGCCAATCACTACAGTGAATAGCAGAGGGGAGTGGAAAGAACATTCAACCTGGAGTCCCAAGACTTGGGTTTAGGGGTGGCTAGGTGGCACAGTGGATAAAACACCAGCCTTGGAGTCAGGAGTACCTGGGTTCAAATCTGGTGTCAGACACTTAATAATTACCTAGCTGTGTGGCCTGGGGCAAGCCACTTAACCCCATTTGCCTTTCGAAAGGGTTTAAATTCCACTTCTTTCCACTTACTAGTTGTGTGAGAAGTTGAGTAATGTTCTAGACCTCAGTTTCTTTCTCTGAATAAATGACTGATTGAACTGGAGTTAAGTTTTTAACCTCATCTTTTTTATGTTTTAGAACTCTTTAAAGCTCAATTAAAATATGTGTCAACTAGGTGGTACAATGGAAAGAGCACTAGACCTAGAGTCAGAAAGTCAAATCTGGCCTCAGGTACTTGCTAGCTGGGCAAGTCACTTAATTCTGTTTGCCTTAGTTTCTCACCTGTAAAATGAGCTGGAGAAGGAAATAGCAAAAACCACTCCAGCACTTCTGCCAGGAAAACCCCAATTGAGATCACAAAGAGTTGGAGATGACTAAACAATAATAACAAAGTATAAGGACCTTTTTTCAGAATATTTTAAAATAATTTTAAAACATTTTTTTAAATGTCAAATTTCAGTTAGAAATTAATGAAAATAAAGATGCAATTTTTTTCCACTTAAGGTCATGTACCCCTTGAAATCTAGGCATCTCTGGACATTATATTAAGAACCCCTGAACTAGATTATCTCCAAGGACCTTCCAGATATAAATTCTAAGATCCCTTAATATTCATGAAACTGATTAACCTTATGAGTTCCTCAGAAAGGGCTATAAGAACAGTCTTTCCTTCTAGGTAGGAAGAGCCAACCAAAAGGTTAACTTACCAGGTTGGATTTCTTATCAGATATGCCTTTGAGGATAGTAGTTTGCACTAGAAGATGCATTTCATATGCTCTGGAAATACCAAAAAGTAGGCCCTAGGTTCTGGCTCCCATTCTCAAGTTTCCCTTTATTGACTGACTTCATTTAAGTCAATTAAAATCTTATCTTCTGCATGAAGTCTTTCCTGATCTCCCTCTAATGCTAATACCTTCCGTCTAAGATTGTCTCCAATTTGCCCTGTATAAATCTTGTTTGTACATAGTTGTCTACATATTGTCTCCCCCATTGGAATGAGGGCAGGGGCTGTTTTTGCTTTTCTTTGTATTCCCAGAGTTTAGTACAGTGTTGAGCTTTAAAAATATTAGTTGAGAATTGGAAATTGAGGGAATGTCCACCCATCAATTGGGAAATGGCTGAACAAATTGTGGTATATATACATATACATACACATATATATGTGTGTGTGTGTGTGTGTGTGTGTGTGTGTGTGTTATGGAACACTATTGTTCTGTTAGAAACCAAGAGGGGTGGGATTTCAGAAAAGATTGGAAATTCTTGCATGAACTGATGCCGAGCAAAATGAACAGAACCAGAAGAACACTGTATACCGTAACAGCAACATGGCAGTGATGATCCATCAATGCAATAATCAAGGACAGTTTTAGAGTACCTGTGACAGAGAATACCATCTGTGTCCAGAGAAAGAACTACAGAGTTTAAACAAAGACCAAAGTCTATTACCTCCAATTTTTTAAAAAAGTATCTTATGTACTACATACTTTTGCTATCTCTAATACTTTATTTTCTCCTAAAGGATATAATTTCTCTCTCAACACATTCAATTTTGATCAATGTATATCATGGAAACAATGTAAAGATTATCAGACTGCCTTCTATGGCAGATGGGGGAGGGAAGGGAGGGTGGGGGGAAAGTATAAAATTCAAAACCTTATAAAAATGATAGAAACTACCATTGTATATAATTGGAAAACAAATAAAATATTAATAAAAATGCTTGTTAATTTGACTAGTTGATTAACTTAAAGAACTTCAGAATTATAGTCCTTGGCAGTGCCATATGGGATTTTGTATTGATGATACCTTAGAAATAGTTATAGGGCACATAGACATGAACCAATATCATTGACTCAGCATCTGGGAGCCCCCAGTAATAATTTTAATTTGTTGTAATAACACTCTGATAGAACTGACAGCTGGGCCAGTCAGTGGCAGATGATCAGACTCCATAGGAACTCTCAAAGTCATTCTTTTGGGGTGGTTAATCATTCATATTATGCTCACTAACTATGGAACTACCCCAAGACTCTGTCCTTAGAACTTCTTTTTTTTCTTTCTAGTCAAGATTCTCACTTGTTAACCTCATCAGCTACCCCTTGGATTTAATAATCACCTCCAAGTGAAAGACTGCTTTACCATATCTCTAGATTCCATCCCTTTCTTGGGCTTCAACATATATCTTCAGCTGCCTATTGGGTATTTCCAACTGTATGACCCAGAGGCATCTCAAACTCAATGGATCCAAAATAGTTAACTCATTATCTCTCCTCAAAAATCTTCCCCTCTGTTGAACTTTCTTATTTCTAGAGTTGAGTTATCAATAAGTATTTATTAAGTGTCTATTATGTGTCATACACTATGCTATTCTGTCAAGGTTTTGTCACCCTTCCAGTTCATCACCCAGGATTATAATTTTGTCATTATCCCTGACATCTAATATAAATCATCCATTATCAAAACTTGTAATTTCTATCTCCACAGCATCTTTCAGATTCATCACTTTCTCTCCACTTCTATGGCTGCCATTCTGACTCAGATCAACCAACAAACATTTATTAAGCTCTCATTATGTACCAAGACTGGGAATTTAAATACAAAGAATGAAATACTCTCCTCACAAGGAGTGATCCAGTTCTCCTTCACTTTCAATAGCTTTTTCAATTGTCTCAAAATTTTCTCCTTTCCAATTCATCATCCGTGGAATTGATTGTCATTTGCCTAAAGTGCAGCTCTAATTAAGTCACTTCCTTACTAAATAAATTCAAATGGCTCTCTATTTCCTTTAGGATCAAAAACATACTTCTCAGGTTGGCATTTAAAGTCATTCACCACTTGGCCCCACTTTACATCTTTTTAAAGTTTTATTTGTTTATTTATTTACACATTACTAAAATAGTCTTGTTGTAAGAGTAAACATAATTGCCCCTCCCCCTCCAAAAATAGAAAAACCTCATGAAAAATAGTGAGAGAAAAAGAAAAATTGTACTTCAGTCTGTGTTCAGACACTATCAGCTCTGACTCTGGGGTGGATCATATTCTTTATCATAAGTCCATCAGAGAAGTTGCTTCAATATTTTTTTCCCACAGTCGCTATTGTTAATTGCATTTCCCTCCATCCATTCCTTCCCAATCCCATTTATTTTATTCTTTTTTTCTCCTTTCACTTCATCCCTCCTTAAAAGTGTGTTGTGGGACAATCAAATGGTGCAGCAGACACAGTATCAGCCCTGGAACCAGGAGGCTCCAAGTCCAAATCCTTCCCCATATGCCCAGCACCCACCCCACAGCATGGACCTGGGCAGACTACCCAACCCCACCACTTTGCAAATAACAAAAAAAAAAGTATGTTGTATCTGACTACCCTCTCCCACAATCATCCCTCTTCTCTATCACCTACACCCCTCCCCCAACCCACCCCTTTCTCCCATCCCCTTCCTCTCCTTTTTTCCTCTGGAATAAGATAGATTTCTATACCCTATTACCACTTTACCTTTTTAACCTTGTGATATGTTACTCCACTTTCTATAGTCTGTAGTCCTACTAGCCCAGCTGTTCCTTATGGTCCTGATTTTCCATCTTTATGCCTTTGTACTGGCTGTCCCCTTTTCCTGGAATTCAATTCATTTTCACTTCTAATTCTTTTAAAAATATTTTTTCCAATTACAAAATTTTTAACATTAATTTTTTTAAATTTGTTTCCAGTTTTCTCCCTATCCCCGAATTATTCATGTTGTGAAGAAAACACTGACCAAAAATTTTATAAAACAAGAGAAACAAAGTAAAAAAAAGTAAAAAAGTAGCTTCAATCTGTATTCAGACTTCATCAATTCTTTCTCTGGAGGTGGATAACATTTTTCCTGATGAGTTGTTTGGAATTATTTTAGATTATTGTATTTCTGAGAATAAATAAGGTATTCATAGCTAATCATCATATAATATTGCTGCTGTCATGTATAATGTACTCCTGATTCTGCTTACTTCATTCTGCATCAGTATTGAGTACCTTTCTGGACTTGCTTAACCTTTCCCCAGGCAAATGTTGAAGGGGTGGGAGACAAGAGAGACAAGTTCTCTTTGTACACCAAGATCTCCTAGATCTCCAAGATTTCCATTTATTCACCAGAATACAAGTGCTTAAATATCCTCCCCAGTCCCTGGTCCACTCCCACTCCCATGGCACTCTTCAATCAACCAGTAAATGCTCTGGTGCTAGAGGATACCAGGTGATGGAAATTTACAGTACTCCCCCACACAAAAGTCCCTAACATCTCCTTTTTTGTCTTTTTTGAAACAAAATTCCTTAATTCAATTGCCTAATGAATACCACATAAGTTGTAAACAAAAGTTCAAAAATAGTATAAACAAATGTCAATTAATAGTAAAAAAAACTAAGCTTACAAGTCAATTAACATGAGTTATTAAATTTTACAAAATAATAGTACAAATATCTTTCCCCAAAGAAATCAGTAGATTATATATGATTCAATATTCCCAAATTCCTTGAAATACAATTTATCCCGATTATATTTTCCTTAACACACAAATTCTCAAGACTTGTTATAAAACTTAGGTGACCTTTTTAAACAATTAAATTCAAAACTCAAACTAAAAGGAGTAACATTTAACTTTACCTATTTCAGAGTTTAAACACTAATAGAAATACAGAAACAATTCTCTTGTATCACATTTACCAAGCTGAAATTGATACTCTGGCCAATACCAGATCTCAGAATATAGAAATATTTTCCCACCTCTCCAAGCCAGTAAAGAGATGGAAAATGTCCTATTGATAATTAAATATACATATACACACATAACACACCAAAATATTAGCCATAAGCACAGGCTTCATTCAAAAGACAAAATTAAATTCCCAATCCCAGGGAAAAAGGTCTTCTTCCCCTTTTTCCTCTTTTTTCCTTACTTGACCACGAAGTTTCCCAATCAATAACCTATGAAAAACATAGTCATTGCCCAACCCCTCCTCCTCCCCAAACCAGGAAGAAGTCATGGGGTCCCTTAATTTCTTTTATTTTTATTATTTTTTAATTTTTTAGATTGTTTTGCATGACAATGGAGTTAAGTGGCTTGCCCAAGGCCACACAGCTAGGTAATTATTAAGTGTCTGAACTGGATTTGAACCCAGGTACTCCTGACTCCAGGACCAGTGCTCTATCCACTGCGCGACCTAGCCTCGTCCTGCCCCCTGATTTCTTAAATAAGCTTTCTGAGACATAGGCTTGAGTTTCAAAGTTCCAAAACAGAAGATTTCTCTTCTCCTCCCTGCCCCTCCCAAGGTGGAGGCTGCAGAGAATGAGAGAGCATTTGAAATTACTTGAGTTGTTTACAACAGTACAATTTGGAGTTCTTGCATTCTCTGATCAGTAGTCAACACCATTACAAACAATTCAATAGCATGTGACATTTTTACAGGAAGTGCAGTTAGTGTGCACTTCACAGCTTTCTGGTGCCTGAGCAAGAGTCGTGAAGAGCTTGATTGTAGGCTGGAGAGTGAAACTTGCTGTGGCTTCTGGAGTGAAATTCGACATCAGGGTCAGCATCAGGATCTGCAGCACCGGCACCCGAAGAGAGGTCTCTAAAGTTGTTTGTAGGTTTAGGGGTTTGGGTCGTGCTTAGCTCAACCAGACAGGCAGCAGTGGCCAAAAGGAACAGCAAGCAGGTCCCCATATCCATGATGCTGGTATGAACTGCTGCTGAGGAAGAAGCTCCTTGTCCCCTACAGCACTGCCTCAGAGACTCTACTTCCCACTGGTTCCTCAGTGCTAAATACTTATTTCTTCTCACTTTCACTGGCTCCTTAATGCTTCTCACTTTCGCTGGTTCCTTAATACTAAACACTTATTTGTTTCTTCTCACTTTCACTTTCCTTCACACCTCCTTGATCAAACTTCCTTAAAATCAGCCCCGGGTAACAATCAAAACCTGTTACCTCTTCAGAAGTCTTTTGTTTCAGGGTGTTGCCAGGATGCTGCTTGTATCTGCTGGTCCTTATCCCGGACTTCACTCAGATAGCTTCACCTTTGTGTCCTTGTTCAGGCGCCAATATGTTGAGTCCTTTTCTGGGTACCAATATGTTGAGTCCCTTTCTGGACTCTCTTTACCTTTCCCCAGGCAAATGTTGAAGGGGAGGGAGACAAGAGAGACAAGTTCTCCTTGTATACCAAGATCTCCTAGAGCTCCAAGATCTCCGTTTATTCACCAGAATACAAGTGCTTAAATATCCTCCCCAGTCCCTGGTCCACTCCCACTCCCATGGCACTCTTCAATCAACCAGCAAATAATGTTCTGGTGCTAGAGGACACCAAGTGATGAAAAATTTCAGTACTCCCACACACAACAGTCCCTAACACATCAGTTCATGTAAATCTTTCTAGATTTTTCTGGAAGCATTCTGCTCATGATTTCTTATAGCACAATAATCCCTCATAATCATATACCACAACTTGTTCATTCATTCCCCAATTGATGGGCATGCTCTCAACATCCAATTCTTTGCCAACACAAAACCATTGCTAGAAATATTTTTATTCATATAGATAGTTTTCCTTTTTTCTTTGATCTCTTTGGGGGTACAGACCTAATAGCACTATTGTTGGATCTAAGAGTATACATAGTTTTATTACTTTGGGGGCATAGTTCCAAATTGCTCTCTAAAATCATTGGATCAATTCACAACTCTACCAAGTGTAAAATTACTGCATTAGTATATTAGTGAACCAATTTCCCATATTCCCCTCCAACATTTACCATTTTTCTTGTCATATTAGCCAATCTGATAGTTCTGAGGTGGTACCTCAAAATTGTTTTAATTTGCATTTCTCTAATCAATAAAAATATTTTCAATTTTAATATATATTATACTATCAGAATGAGTACAACATTAGAGATTCAGAGTATTTTTATATGACTACAAATAAATTTGATTTCTTTTGAAAACTGTCAATTTTATCTTTTAACCATTTATCAATTGGGAGATGACTTGTATTCTTATAATAATGCCTATTCTTCATTCTTTTTTTTTTGGCTGGGCAGTGGGGTTAAGTGATTTGCCCAAGGTCACACAACTAGATAATTATTTAGTGTTTGAGGCCATATTTGAATTCAGGTCTTCCTGACTCCAGAGTCTGTGCTCTATTCACTGCACTACCTAGCTGTCCATGTCCTCCATTTTTGAAGAAGGCTATGACATCAGGGAGGTGATGACATGGAAAGCACATGAACTGCATTTGAGTGATGGGGTACTGTGTTAAGTTATCAACCTCACTTTCTCCTCCAGATTCCAAGTGGTCCAGTGACCAGATATGAATAAGGACAACTGAGATAATCCTGGATTTGAGACAATTAGAGTTAGGTGACTTGTCCAAGGTCACATAGTAGGTGCCTGAAGTCACATTTGAACTCAGGTCCTCCTGATTTCAGAGTCATTGCTCTACCCATTATGCCATATATTTCAGAAAAGCAGCCTTTATTTGTTTTAGTTTTGTTGGGGGGGTTTTAGTTTTTTTGCAAGGCAATGGGGGAATTTTTTTTTAGTATTTTTATTTTCCCCCTGTTATATGTAAAACAAAATTCAACATTCATTTTTGAGTTCAAAATTCTCTCTTCCTACCCCCTTCATTGAGAAAACAAGCAATTTTATATAGATTATGCATGTATAGTTAAAAAAAGTCTAATTCTATATTAATAATGATATAAAAGAAAACATAAAACAAAAAAACAAAAACAAAAAAATCAGCAAAATAAGAAAGCAAGGGAAAAGTATGTTTTGTTCTATATTCAGATACCATCAGTTCCTTCTCTGGGAATTGGAAACATAAGTCCTTCAGAGTTGTTTTGGATACTTGTCTTGTTGAGAAAAGCTAAGTTATTTACAGTTGATCATGTTACAATATTGCTGTTACTGTGTACAAAATGTACTCCTGGAACTACTCATTTTACTTTGTATCAGTTTAAGCAAGTCTTTCCAGATTTTTCTGAGAGTATCTTGCTCATTATTTCTTAAACACAATATTTGAATAAGTAAATTAACTTAGATAGGATTGCTATTATTATTATATTAACTCAGCCTATCAGTGAGCAATTAGAATTTTTCCAATTGTTACTGACTTTGTGTGCACTTCCAATTCTTAGAATTTCCTTTTTCTTTCAAAACCCAACTCAAATGCTGCCTTATACAGGAAGTCAAAAGAAGAGAGCCTGGTACAGAGAAAGAAGTCAGAGGGCCAGGATTCAAATTTTGCTTTACCATAGGTTGGGTACAAATAGTCCAAATGAACATTTGGGATGAATTCTCTAAATTTGCAGATCTCATGTTTCTTTTATTTTGTCTGCAAATATTTTATTTTTTTTAAAGATTTTATTTATTTTTAGTTTTACAATTTTTCCCCTAATCTTACTTCCCTCCTCAATGGAAGGCAATTTGCTAGTCTTTACTCATGGTATACATTGGTCCAAATTGAAAGTGACAAGAGAGAAATCATATCCTTAGGAAGAAACAAAAAGTATGAGATTTAGCAAGATCAGACAATAAGATATCAGTTTTTCCCCCTAAATTAAAGGTAATAGTCCTTGGTCTTTGTTCAAACTCCACAGTTCTTTCTCTGGATACAGAGGGCATTCTCCATTGCAGACAGCCCCAAATTGTTCCTGATTGTTGCACTGATGGAATGAGCAAGTCCATCAAGGTTGATCATCACCCCCATGTTGCTGTTAGGGTGTACCCCATGTTGCTGTTAGGGTGTACAGTGTTTTTCTGGTTCCTCTCATTGTGCTTAGCATCAGTTCATGCAAGTCCTTCTAGGCTTCCCTGAATTCCCATCCCTCCTGGTTTCTAATGGAACAATAACATTCCATGACATACACATACCACAGTTTGCTAAGCCATTTCCCAATTGAAGGACATTTACTTGATTTCCAATTTTTTGCCACCACAAACAGAACTTTTGTATAAGTTTTGTTTTTGCCCCTTTTCATCATCTCTTTAGGGTATGGACCCAGTAGTGGTATTGCTGGATCAAAGGGTATGCACATTTTTGTTACCCTTTGGGCATAGTTCCAGACTGCTCTCCAGAAAGGATAGATGAGTTCACAGTTCCACCAACAATGTATTAGTGACCTAGATTTTCCACAACCCTTCCAACAATGATCATTGTCCTTTCTAGTCATATTGGCCAGTCTGGATCTCAAGTTTTCTAAGAGTTACTTTAGTACTGCTTTGCTCACAGAGCTTAGCATCTTTTCTGATAAGGGTATCCTATGCCAGTGACTCTCATGTAATGAATTCACTTCTAAAAAAATTGTCATTAGAATTTGTTGTAATGGAAAATCATTGCTGCTAAAAGGATGACAAAAGAGAAAGTTTCAAAGAAACCTGGGAACATTTGAATGAATTGATGTGAATCCAGGAAAATGATTTTTACAATGACAATAGCAGAATAAAGAAAAATAGCTTTGATAGACTTATGGACAACAATCAATGAAATAATTAACTTCTATTCCAGAATACCAATATAGAAGCCTGTGTAAGGAATGTGGGGGTGTTTGGGTTCCACAAGAATGTAAAGGGAGATTGTTAGTTTAAATTACAAAGACTGGGGTCTGCCTGTATTGCCTATAGGCAGGTATATGAGTTAAGACAAAAGACGGGTCAAAAATCTAATTGATATATTCATCCTCATATGTTTACCCCTCCCTGCTTATTATACTAATGAGCAAGAACAGCTACCTCCTTGAGCTGGTGCAGAGTAGGACATAGACCCTAGGTTAACTCAGAACTAGGTGGGGCAGACCTGATCTAATCTCAGTTTTTAATCAGACTGAGGTTAAATCTTTTGTCTTAACTCACATGCCAGTCTATCTTCCTACTCCTTAGAGGAAAAAAAATCTAGAGGAATCCCCTTGAAAGAAAATAGTCATTCCCAATTCAACACTGTATCAATAAGTCAGGAAGGAACAGTTCTTTGCCAGTTTGGACTGTAGTCAGGAGTTAAAGATTAAACTTCCAATTTTCCCACAGTTTTTATTGAACAGAGAGCTTTTATCCCAATAGCTGGACTCTTTGGGTTTACCAAAAAAGCAGATCACTGGGGGCAGCTAGGTGACACAGTGGATAGAGCACCAGCCCTAGAGTCAGGAGTACTTGAGTTCAAATTTGGCCTTGGACACTTAATAATGACCTGTGTGGCCTTGGGCAAGCCACTTAACCCCATTTGCCTTGCAAAAAAAAAAGCAGATCACTGTAATCATTTCCTGTTATTACACCTAGTCTATTCCACTGATCCATCACTCAATTTCTTAGCCTACCAGACAGTTTTGATGGCTGATGCTTTATAATATAATTTTAGATTTGGTAAGGCTAAGCCACCTTCTTTTGCACTTTTTTCTTGACTTTTTATTTCTGCATATGAATTTACACAGAAGTGAATCTTTAACTCCTGACTCCAAGCCTAGCACTCCAATCCAAGCTGCCAGGTTCCCTTTCTCTCTTAACCTAACTCATATTAATTAGAATGCTTTATCTATGGCAAGAGATGAGGCACTCATTATAAGTCTCTTTCTCTCTCTCTCAGGACCAGGGATTCTCAAAGTGAGTCAGCCATTTATAGCTACTACCAGTCCCCAGCAGCTGGAGAGTCTCTGGCTATAGCCCAAAGTTCAGATTAAACTGTAGATGTTTTTGGCTTAAGCTGACAGATGGGGAAGTTGTACCCCCATGTGCCACTTGCAGCCCAAACTGGCAAAGAGCTATTCCTTCTTGACTTACTGATACAGTGCTGAATTAGGAGTAACTATTTTCTTTCAAGGGGATTCCTCTAGATTTTTTTTTTCTCTAAGGAGTAGGAAGATAGACTAGATGACCTGAGCACTGGACTTGGGTCAGAAAGACCTGAGTTTGAATTTTTCCTCAAACATTTCCTATGTGACCCTAAGCAAATCATTTGCTGTCTCCAGGCCTCAGTTTCCTCATTTGTAAAAAAGGAGAAGATTGTATTGGATAAACTCTAAGATGGTTTCCATCTCTGAATTTATGATGCTATGATTTCTCAAGGTCCTTTCCAGAGCAATGAGTCTTTGACCAGATAACAGTCATTATATCATCATAGATGTTAAATCCTTTGGAGAATCTGGTTGGGTTATCAATTTCATCATTTCTTGACTCTGAAATGAGCTTGAGTGCCATGCAAAACATTTTAGATAACAGTTCCTGTAAATACTGGTAAATCTCATAGGACAAATCCTGAGAAAAGTCTAAGGTTAATAAAAATAAATGACATAGAACTTTTTTTATATTTTCTTTTTTTGTTGTTTTTGAAAGGCAATGGGGTTAAGTGAATTGCTCAAAGTCACACAGCTAAGTAATTATTATGTGTCTGAGGCTTGATTTGAACTCAGATCTTCCTGACTCCATAGCCAGTGCTCTATCTACTGCATTACCTAGCTGCCCCATGACATGTAGAACTTAATTTGCAAAGCACTTCACATCAAGTTTGAGTCACATAATACAACCTTCAGTGATATAAGCACTTGAAGTATCATTATCCCCATCTTAAAGCTAAAAAAAACCAGCCTCAGAGAGATCATATTATTTTCCCAAAGTAACAGAGATAGTAGATTTCAGAAGTGGGATTTGAAACCACATCAAATTGATTATTTGTCTGATATTCAAACCTCTACATTTACAATGGAGATACATTCCTAACTACTTTTTTGGGTAGCTATTCACTAAGCATATAGTAAATTGCTTGGTAGAGAACTTCTATCAGCTACATGACCTTGTCACTGTACTCAGTGGCAGCACAAGAAGTTTTTGCTTTATTTTATTCCTGAACCCCAAGAGAAGAGGAGCTCTTCTATTACTTCTTCTAGTACTTATACTGTTTCTTAAACATTCAAAAATTAATTCAGTAGCTTGCTGCTTTCCCTGTTCTGTCCCTCTCATTAAAGTTGAATTTGGCTTGTTTTTCTGTTCTACTGGCTGTTTTTCATTTGTTTTGATTTTGGGTTGTTTTGCTTTGCATTATTTTGCATAGATATTTCTTGGTTTCTTTACAGACCTAATACACATTTGCCATAATAACATTATCTTGTCTTGATACATTAGTAACAAATTCCATTACATTAGTATACCATCATTTATTTAAACATTGCCCTATTATTGAACATTTAGATTCTTTCCAATTTGGATTTTTTTTTGGCAATTATGGAGAGTGCTGCTTTGAAAAATCTTTTAACAATTGACCCTAAAAGAATTTTTGATAATGCTTTCAGGATATGTTCTCATAAATGGAATTATTGGAGCAAAGGTTATGATTATTTTTGTACCTTTTACATTGCATTCATTTTATATTTGTTTTTCTCCTTCACTCCATCCTATTACCAAGTGCTGCCAATTCTCTTCAATTCTACATTATCTCTTAGTTTGAATTTGCTCTTGCCTCTGCTTCTCCATTGCCTTTACCACCTTCTGCTTTGCCCAGACTGTTGGTCTGAGCAGTCTAGTTTCTCCCTCCTCAGCTACCCTACTCGATTAAGCCAAGTCAAGATTTTCTCTCCTGCCACTTACAGAGCCCAATTCTGTTCAGGAGGCCAAAGTCACTTTGTGTTGGTAAATGTGTAACAACTAACTCTCTGGGTGGGGGTGGGAGATGTAATCATGATACAATGAAGTTTAATTTGCATTAATGTTTTCTCCAACACTTTTTTTAAGTCTGGAGACATTCAACAAAACAAGTCAAGCCCCAGTTAATAGTGCTTGCTGATTTCCAAGGTATCAATGTTCACAATGAAAATTTAACCATGAAAACAGTGGGAGCTAGCACCAGCTCCCAAGACCCACCCCCAACTACTCAACTAGGCAGTGAAGTCTGGGGAAACCTTTTCTCTAAAGTTAGAAGGCAAGAATAACAAGTTTTAGGCTCTAGATTCTCCCTGAAGCCCAGGAAAATGTACCTCTGAGCAGGAAAGAGAGATGTAGGGCTTTATTTTAGAGGTAGCTTCACATTCTGATGCTGACTCCTTGGGTGGATCTTGGACCAAATCACTTAATCTCCCTCAGTTTCCTGATCTGTAAAAAAAAAGTTAGACTAGTTAACCTTAAAGGTCCCTTCTCATTCTCATATTAGGAATCTTTGAGTGGAAATTCTGAGATTTTGAGCCCATCTACTAAGGGCAGGAGGGAAAGGGGAGGCTGTTAGTGAAAGGGTACCCCTAAGTCAGATCACTAGACAAGTTAAAGGATCTCAGGCAAGTTATTTCATCTGGAAAATAGGGAGAATGAATAAATCAAAAAGAGTTTATAAAGTCCTTACTCCATAAGGTACATAGTACAAGTAATGGTGTAGTGAAGAGAACAGAGTCCTGGCATTGGTGTTAGGATAGACTTTAGACACTTAATTAGCTTTACAAACCTGGGCTAATTACTTAACCTCTCTCTGCCTCAGTTTTCCTAATTAGGAATCATAATAACTCTACTTCCCAAGGTTAAGAGGTTAAAATTTAGATATTTATAAAGTATTTTAAAAGCCTCAAAGTCTTCTATAAATTTCAGTGATTAGAATCAAGGATTCAGGGAAGGGGGAGGTGAGGGAAGAAAGGATAAAATTTGAACTCAAAACTTGAAAAAATGTTTAAAACTTTGTTTAAACATGCCACTGTCAGAAAATAAAATATATTTTAAAAAGAAAGAATCAAGGACTTGGAGTCAGGGAGACATGAGTTTCAACTCTTTCAAGGGAAAATCACTTAACCTCTCAGTCTGTTTCCCCATCTATAAATAAGGATAGTAATATTACCTATTTCTCATGGATCTTTTGAGTATGAAAAAAGCATATAAAAGTACTATATAGGGGTGGCTAGGTGGTGCAGTGCATAGAGCACCAGCCCTGGAGTCAGGATGACTTGGGTTCAAATCCAACCTCAGACACTTAATAATTACCTAACTATGTGGCCTTGGGCAAGCCACTGAACCCCATTGCCTTGC